>NC_057833.1:22265000-22470000 GCF_910594005.1 Cervus elaphus | reverse complement strand
TAGGGTAGAAACCAGGATTCGATATTTCTTAAAAAGTCTCCGAGATTATTCTGATTCTTGTACAGGTTTGGAACTAGTGCTGTGGAACTCATTTTGAAAGTCAGTTGACTGTTGGATCCTAATGAACGCTTCCCTATGTTACATCAATGATTCTAAATCTTTGACAGTTGTCATGATATCTTTATATATTGATAAGCTATCAGACAGTCACAAAATAGGGGCTCAGTAAATGTTTTGATTGATACACTAGAACATTCGACATATTTCCCTAATCATAATAGTAATCACTATCATTAACCTAGTCCAAGAAATTTTTGTTGATTGAAAAAATAGGAGTAGGATTCTATATAAATTGGAGTGATTAAAAAAATAAACATTACCATTTATATTATCATTATTTTCTTATTCAACGGTATAAGTGCCCTTGAATGATCTAACTTTTGAATAGGGAGAGGAAAACCTTTAGAACCCTCCCACACTCAGTCATGGCAGTATTTTGTTGCATTTTTTTCACCCAGATAACAAGAAGTCTAGTTCAAGTCTACACAGCTGTAGGTTTTAAACCAGTGGTCCCTGACACATGGACAACAAAGCATGGCCAAGGGGGCATAAACAAAAGTCCATCATGAACGTAGAGGACATGAATGGAACAGTCAGGAAAACCACAAACAGATTGAATTGTATAGATGGAAAATGGAAAATTAAGGGAGAAGAAACAGAAGAAATGAAAGGGACACAGAAGTGCTTTGTTCACCTAAATGATTATAAAAATGTGACTCAAGGTATTTTGATGAAGAGTTTGGAGGAAAAAAAAAAGCAGAAATTAGAGGCACATACTTTGCTGCAGTACCATGGAGCTTAGGACTCTAAGAAAGAATAATTATTGCTCAGTTGGGATACACTTTCCCCTTTGTTGAGGTCCAAGCCTAAAGAATTTATGACTTTTCTGAGAAGTTTTAGTTGGTTTTATCAGTGTTCTCCATTATCTGATTAAGCAGCACATCTGCTTCCCTTTAAATATATTTATTGAAAGTCTGCGAGGTGTAAGTCAGACAGAATAGGAACCCAGAATTTAAAGCTGAAACCTATCGTACTTCTGAGACAAAGTAAGAAAAAAATTTGAAGCAAAAATATAGATGAACAGATTTTGAAAATATCGGGTGTTTAAAGGTTTTTCTTGCTGTAAATAAAAATAAACGGACTAGGCTCATCTTCAGCTATTTGAATATATCAACCTTTAAAATGGGCTTTTTTCAAAAGACCCTGATCCTGGGAAAGATTGAAGGCAGGAGGAGAAGGGAATGCCAGAGGATGAGATGGTTGGATGGCATCACCGACTTGATGGAGCAAGCGCAGGGAGTCGGTGATGGGCAGGGAGGCCTGGCGTGCTGCAGTCCATGCGGTCACAGAGTCGGACACGTCTGAGCAACTAAACTGAAATTCCCTGACGAACAACCAAAAGTGATATTTAGTTTCATTTTGTTCCTGGGTGATAGGTACACCAGATTCATCACAATTTACCCTCTGGCAATAAGACCTTGAGGATTCGCAAGGTATTTCTTCCTTTGTGACTTACTGAGCTTACGCGTCAAATGCTGTTACTCCTGACCCCTCAGAATGTCTCCCCTGACCGGGGAATAGAACAAATAGCATGTGGATAGAGGGGGCCAACGTAACGAATAGCACTCGCTGCCCTCCTTCCTACTTCCCTCCCTCTATGGTAGAGACTGATGACAAGGCTGTGTTATTCTGCCAGCGGTGAGCTTCAATAGGAAGGACAGGTTATTGAAGGAATGCTTTTATAACTGCTCAGGATAACCTCAGAAGATCTGACTGTGGTTTTGCTGTCGTCAAGAAGCCCCTTTCCCCACTCTTCCATAAGATGAAATCCAAATCTTTGGACTTCTTCTGAATGTTAAAGTAAGAGCTCCCTAGACCTCAGAGTTTAAATGTAATCTCACAGGATTAAAAAAAAATTTTTTTTTCCCCTTGGTCTTTTCTTATGACTGTAGTAGAGGGAGGTCTATTCAATAGCTTGGGTGTATCTTTTGTGTCTTTTTGTTTGTTTGTTTTGAGTGTGCTGCAGGACATGCAGAAATCTTAGTTTCTACATCAGGAATGGAACCTGTGGCCCTTGCAGTGGAAGCTCAGAGTCTTAACCACTGGATCTATGGAGAAGTCCACTTTTGTGCCTCCTTGTCTTATGGAAGCTCCACCTTCTTGTTAGAAGTGAGGTGAAATAGAAAGTTGCTCAGTCGTGTCCTACTCTTTGTGACCCAAAGGACTATACAGTCCATGGAATTCTCCAGGCCAGAATACTGGAGTGGATAGCCTTTCCCTTCTCCAGGGGATCTTCCCAACCCAGGGATCAAACCCAGGTCTCCCTCATTGCAGGTGGATTCTTCACCAGCTGAACCACAAGAGAAAGAGCTTCACGATAAGCTAGAGTTGTTCCAACTCCAAAATTCTATAAAATGAAATGATTTGACAAGTGATGTAATCACATAAATGTTTACATTGTTGGCATATGTTGGCTAATGATACTTTTTTGAATTTTAAAAGGAAACTTCTTTTTCCTAATGCTTGGGTGCCTTTTGGAGAACAGGATAATTCAGTAATTTATGCAAAGTTTGACTTCTCTTGTTCTTTAATATCATATCAGTTTCTTGGGAAGGCTAACTGTGATGACCACAGCTTCTTGGTTGGGATAAATACATGCTTTAGACATTTTCTGTTTTATTTGACTTGGAGTACCATCTCCCATGGCAATTGGTGAAGCCAATTAATGGGAAAAGTAAATTTTATTAATCTCTTTTCAGCTGTGCGAGAAAAGAAGTCAAAACATAATGGGGAAATTCTTCCAAGTGTGAAAAATTACCCACTTTGTCTATTTCATATTTCTCAAACTCAAAAATTAATGGCTTCTTAGGAAAAAAATTGTTTGTATCTCTGTGGACACAGAGAGTTTATGAATGCAAGGGGGCACTGCAGGATGAGAGAGAGGGAGGAGGACTTCTGCATGAGAGAAGAAAACATATTTAAAAACTTAAACGTACATTTTTCTTACTTACATGATTGGTTTTTCAGAAAGAAAATTATTGTGGAGAATAGCTTTTCTCAAGCAGCTCCATTTAACTGATGCTAGAATAGGTATGATGGAGAAGGGATTTTGATTTTAAGTCATTCAGTTGATTTGGGGCTTTGGCAATTCTAGTTTTGGCGATTTTACTTCTAGCTAATAAAACCGTGTCTTAGATGTAGGTTCCTACGCAGCCCTTAGAATATGGAGATGTTGTAGATGAGGACTGGGTTGTGGTGGCTTCTCCTGAGGGGGAGCCTGAGTCCTCGGTGCATGGACTCAGTAGTTGTGCTGCGCAGGCTTAGTTGCTCTGCAGCATGTGGGATCTTCATGGACCGGAGTCAAACCTATGTGCCCTGCATTGGCAGGCAAATCCTTAACCACTAGACCACCAGGGAAGTCCTCTTCCCCACATTGGCGTCTTGTGCATCCTGCTTGTTCTGCAGGGAACGCTCTTACCGCCTTTACCTGGGGAACCTTGTTCATTCTTTAAGAATCAGCTCAGTCACCGTTTAGTCCG
Source organism: Cervus elaphus (assembly GCF_910594005.1). NCBI lineage: Eukaryota > Metazoa > Chordata > Mammalia > Artiodactyla > Cervidae > Cervus > Cervus elaphus. The sequence continues at coordinate 22,466,401 of NC_057833.1, read as the reverse complement.
TGAAGTCGTTCCTGAGGCTCCAAGATTGGGCTTAGTGTTTTACTCTTACGATTTGATAGAATTCTATGGCTCCTTCTATTACAGAATTTGACTGGAATTATAATGACCTATTCCTGTGTCCATCTCCACTATCAGAATACAAATTCCGCTAGGCAGAATCTTGTTTTGTCCTAGAAGAACTTTACATTTTAACATCCATTACAGTGTCCCTTAAATTTTTTTTTTTTAACTCAAACAAGATGGGGATTAAAATGGAATGATGAAAGTCTGAAATCAAATTTCTAGGTGGTGGTCTGAGTAAGAACCATGGAGGTAGATGAGGGAGACTGTGGGACTCCTTCCAGGTTAATGGCTGGCTGTTTTTGCACGAAGGAAGATCAGAGTAGTCATCATTTGACAAATTCCTTCAAGAAATTGCTTCTATATATCAGAAAGGGATAAAACAAAAACCACTATGATAATGCCTGTAACTTCTGATTACATAGAGAGTATTTTTCACATATTTGTTAAGTCATTTGATCCTAGTAAAAACATTAAGGGACAAGGATTTCTTTTTATTCTATTTTGCCAATGAGACAACTGGTCCTGGATTGGGTTCATTCATTCAACAAAATTCTGAATGTCTAGCTGGAGCATAGGAAAGTGAATGAGACAGCTATTGTCCTGGACTACACAGAGGTTGGCATTCTAATGAGAAAGACAGATATTAAAAAGTTAAGTACATCATACATACATACATTGCATAATTGATTGTTTCATTACAATCTTGTTTAGTGCTATAAAGAATTAAGTATGCAGTTGTGTGCACAAGAAAGTGAATACGGGACCAGTGGACCAGACTTGGTGTGAAGAGTTAGCAGAGATGTCTTGAGCAAAGGATGCCTATGTTGAGACAGAGTGACAAGGAGGCCTTTACCCAGTGAAGAGGAAATACGAACCAGCGGGAAGGAATGTGGCAAGGAGACTTGTGCCTTTGAGCAGCTAAAAGGAAAAGTTTAAGGGGCTCTGGGACAGTGAGGGGAGATAGAGCAAGTGCTTGTCTTGAAAGGAATGGGGAAGTCCATTCCTTCGATAGTCATTAGGGATGCACACATGAATGCTAAGTCACTTCAGTTGTGTCCAACTCTTTTTGACACTATGGACTGTAGCCCTCCAGGTTCCTCTGTCCATAGGATTCTCCAGGCAAGAATACTGGAGTGGGTTGACATGCTTTCCTCCTTGGAATCTTCCCAACTGAGGGATCGAATCCACGTCTCGTGTCTACTGCATTTGCAGACAGGTTCTTTACCACTAGGGCCACCTGCAAAGCCCAGTCATTATGGATAGGTAGATGCAAAAAAAATCTAGAGGTTTTGCTGGTAAAAAGCACATAGAGGCCATTGGGTTTGCCTTTTACTAAAATTTCAAGCAAGGGCATTGAAGAAAAATAGCTTGAAATAGAAGGAGGAGAAGTAAATTGGCTCAAAAAAAAAAAATAACCTCAGGGTCAGAGATAATGCAAAGAATCAAACATTTTCAGATATCAGACTCCTTGACACATTTAAAGATGTTTATTTGCATCCTGGCTCCGTGCTTGTTAAAGTTGACCCTGAGCTGGGTCATCTGAAATTTTCTTCCATGTTAGTTTCTTTGTGAAGTGTTCACTCCATGTTGTCCCTGGTCTGGTTGTTGCCAGCAGAAAACTGTGAACACCCCCAGCCTCATTTTAACTGAATTAACTAGACTCACAACCTCAGTGTCAGCGAACAGTGAAAGCTTACCACCAAAACATATGAAACAAAAATGAAATTAGCCAGCGGTAGGAAACTACAAATAGCTGAGGCATTCAATTGTTAGCCATTTGAAGGATTAACTTCTAAATCATGTAGAGCTCCCTTGGTAGTTAACTAGTTGGGCACTCAAGGGTATATAAAAACACACTTTAAAGTAGAAATGTATTTCTTCACCTATAAAATAGAGATTTACTGGCAGGTCGTGATATTATTAATACTGGATTTCCTTGCCTTGGCCCATGAGCTTAATCATATTTTCTTTTACTTTCCTTACTGGTCGCCTTGCATTGGGGTTTCAAAACAGATACTGTAGAATCAACCATGTCCCAAATTAGGCAGGACAGTGCTGTCTCAGATGGCTGCTGCAGAATTATCTAAAACCCCATGCTTATTCCTCTGGATTTCTACTCTTGCCCTGTGCTATTGCTTCATGCACTCCAGATTTACACAGCTCATTGAATATTCAGCCAGGCTTAAAGATTTTATTTGATGGTTATTTCAATAATAATTACGGAGGCTGCCAAACTCTCTTTACCCTGCTAAAAAACAAACAAAAAATAAACCTGCCATCATAACACAGTAAAAATCACAACAATAGGAGGTTTTCATCGTATCTTAAAACTCAGTTTGGCGTTTCTTGAAGGATTGGTGGATGACTTGTTCAGAACTTATAGTCAAAGAAACTCAATTAATGGTCACTACTATCAATTATTTTTACACATTTCAAGTGTTTATTAAGAACCCATGAGTTTTTCATAGAAGAATGTTGTCAACTTGGATTTTAATATTTCATTAAAACAAGCCACCAGTTCACCTTTGTAAGTGTTGATTCAATTGGGGGGCTAATTAAATAATTATGATTGATGAATTTTATGTGTTTTTATTTTAAACCAAGGTTAGAAGGCAGCTGGCAGAGACTTTTGTGAGTCTTTTAAATGTTTCCCATTATCCAAATCTCTTCTCTATATAATTTTCTCATCCCCAAATCAATTTCAGGAAAGATCCAAAAACGAGCATGTCTTTTTTTTCTTTCTTTCTTTCTTTATTTAAAGGGGCTGAAGTAAAAAGCCAAAAAAAAAAAAAAAGTGAAATCACCAAGAAAAACCTAAACAAATAAAGTGCAAACACAGAGTGACAAGCACACTCAGACCCAGATTGGTTATGGATGAGACGACAAGTATATGATGAAATTAATGACCCTCTGTCAACTTTTTAGATCTCACTTTTAAAGAGAATGGACCAAAAATCAATAGCCCCCAAACCACCAGTACTCCAGTGAACCAGTCTTTCATTTATCTTGCTGTTGGCACTCAGATAGAAATGCAGCCAAGCACAGCACAGAGCCTTCACTGGGAGTCATCATCACAGGCCATGTTTGAGCACCCCAGTTAAGGGTCAAATGTGTGCGTCAAGGCTTCCATGAGAAGGACCCACTTCTAAATACCCATATTGGTATTCACTTTATTCAGCTGGAAGCCCATTTGGCATATACATATCAAGTCGTTTGGCTTTTGAAATTTATCTGTTAGGCTGATGGGTTGCTAGGCACCAGTAACAATGATGGCCAGTGATTTTTTTCTACTCCTGTTTTATACCTTGATTCTTCATGGTTATCTCTCTAGTGCTCAGATGGCAGCAAAATACAACTTAAGATTGAAGTAAAGTAGACAAACATTTAAAAAAATACAAGTTTGTACAGATACATGGCTTCATATCATGATTGTATACTGGTTCTTAAGAGATGTAGTTTTTGAAGTGTTAGTCACTCAGTCATGTCTGACTCTTTGCAACTCCATGAACTGTAACCTGCCAGGCTCCTCTGTCCATAGGATTTTCCAAGCAAGAGTACTTGAGTGGTTGCAATTACCTAGAATGGAATCAGATAAAGTGTAAAGATTATATTCAGAATATTATGAGCTCAAATCAAGGTAGGTTCCATAATTAAGCAAAAGAAGAAAGCATTGAAATTGCCAGATGAGTTGTAACAGAGCTTGTGATTTGTAATGAGGATTCTTAGCAGTCATCACTTACCACCTAGACTGAATTTTCTAGAAATAAAATTGGTTAGTACATCACGAGGATTTTCCTGCACTGTGAAAGCCATATGAAAATGTGAAAGATAAATTAATCCCAACCAAGTGTTCAATAGCACTGTTAACAGCTGAGGCCAAAGTGAAATGAAATGATGTCATTATGTTAAAATGGATGTCAATGCACACAGAAAAAATCAGTGTAAAACCAGAGAGATCACATTTTGATGATAATCTAAGACAAGCAAAGTGCTAGCCATTTATCTGGCATTGTCCAAATGGAATCTAATCAATGACTGTCTTTAAGCTTTTTATTTCATTTGTATAACAAACACAGAGAGCTTCCTATGTGCAGCCACCATTCTGAATACCTTACATAGAATCATTCACTTAATTTTCATCACAATACCTAGAAATGCATCTTATTATTGTCTTAGTTTTGTAGATGTAGGAACCAAGGCACAGAAAGGTTAAGTAGTTTGTCCAAGGGCACATAGCTAACTACTAGCAGAGGTGGGGTCAAAACCTGGGTAGTTTGCCTCCAGAATTCAAGTTCCTAATGGCTCAGTGATAAAGAATTTGCCTGCCCATGTAGGAGACCCAAGTTTGATCCTTGGTCCAGGAATATCCCCTAGAGAAGGAAATGGCATCCCACTCTGGTATTCTTGCCTAGAGAACCCCATGAACAGAGGAATCTGGCATGCTAAGCCCATAGGGTCACAAAGAGCTGAATACAGCTTAGTGACTGAACAGCAACACCAACAACAATCTTTAAATAAGGCTGCCTCAAAAAACGAAAGAACTTAAACCACCAGAGAGAATTTAAATACAATGCGTATAGATAGATGAGATGAGCTTAAATCAAGACATCTTCTCCTGGAAGAACTCATCTTCTCCTGCAAGAACTCCAAAATTTCAACTCACTGCAGAACAGCCATCGACAGGAGAATGTTGGATCCCACCAAAAAAAGATACCCCACATCCAAGGGCAAAGGAGAAGCCCCAGCAAGATGGTAGGAGGGGCAAAATCACATTTAGAATCAAATCCCATACCTGCCAGAGATGCTTGGAGTGCTCAAACAAACCCTGTGTGCACCAGGACCCAGAGACCCCACAGAGACTGAGCCAGAACTGTGTTTGAGTGTCTCCTGCAGAGGTATGGGTCAGCAGCGGACTGCTGCAGGGGCAGGGGCTCTGGGTGCAGTAGATCTGCTATGGCATAAGCCCTCTTGGAGGAGGTCGCCATTAATCCCACCATAGAGCTGTCAGAACTTACACAGGACTGGGGAAACAGACTCTTGGAGGGCACAAACAAAAGCTTGGGTGCGCCAGGACCCAGGAGAAAGGAGTAGTGACCCCACAAGAGACTGACCCAGACTTGTCCGTGAGTTTCCAAGAGTCTCTGGTGGAGATGTGGGTCGGCAGTGGCCTGCTGCAGGGTTGGGGTTACTGAGTACAGCAGTGCATGCATGGGACGTTTTGAAGGAGGTCGCCATTATCTACATTACCTCCACCATAGTTTGGCCTCAGGTCAAACAATAGGGAGGGAGAACAGCCCCACCCATTAACATAAAACTGGATTAAAAATTTACTAAAAAAAAAAAAAAAAAATTTACTGAGCATGGCCCTGCCCATCAGAACAAGATCTAGTTTTTCCCTCAGTCAGTTTCTTCAATCAGGAAGCTCCCATAAGCCTCTTATGCTTCTCCATCAGAGAGCAGACTGAATGAAAACCACAGCCATAGAAAACTAACCAATCTGATCACATGGACCACAGCCTTGTCTAACTCAGTGAAACTATGAGCAATGCTGTGTAGAGCCACCCAAGATGGATGGGTCAGGGTGGAGACTTCTGACAAAATGTGGCCCACTGGAGATGGGAATGGCAAACCACTTCAGTATTCTTGCCTTGAGAACCCCGTGAAAAGTATGAAAAGGCAAAAAGATAAGACACTGAAAGATGAACTCCCCAGGTCGGTAGGTACCCAATATGCTACCCGGGATCAGTGGAAAAATAACTCCAGAAAGAGTGAAGAGACAGAGCTAAAACAAAAACAACACCCAGTTATGGATATGACTATTAATGAAAGTAAAATGCGATGCTGTAAAGAGCAATATAGCATAGGAACCTGGAATGTTAGTCCATTATCTAGGCAAATTGGAAGTGGTCAAACAGGAAATGGCAAGAGTGAACATTGACATTTTAGGAATCAATGAACTAAAATGAACTGGAATGGGTGAATTTAACTCAGATGACCATTATATCTACTACTGTGGGCAAGAATCCCTTAGAAGAAATGGAACAGCTTTCATAATCAACAGAAGAGTCCAAAATGCAGTACTTGGATGCAATCTCAAAAACGACAGAATGATATCTGTTCATTTCCAAGGCAAACCATTCAATATCACAGTAATCCAAGTCTATGCCCCAACCAGTAGTGCTGAAGAAGCTGAAGTTGAACAGTTCTATGAAGACCTATAAGACCTTCTAGAACTAACACCCAAAAAAGATGTCCTTTTCATTATAGGGGGCTAGAATGCAAAAGTAGGAAGTCAAGAGATACCTATAGTAATAGGAAAATTTGGTGCTGGAGTACAGAATGAAGCAGGTCAGAGGTTAACAGAGTCTTGCCAAGAGAATGCACTGGTCATAGCAAACACCCTCTTCCAACAGCACAAGAGGAGACTCTACACATGGACATCACTGGATGATCAATACCAAAATCAGATTGATTATATTCTTTGCAGCCAGAGATGGAGAAACTCTATACATTCAGCAAAAACAAGACCGGGAGCTGACTGTGGCTCAGATCATGAACTCCTTATTGCCAAATTCAGACTTAAACTGAAGAAAGTAGGGAAAACCACTATACCATTCAGGTATGACCTAAATCAAATCCCTTAAGATTATACAGTGGAAGTGAGAAATAGATTCAAGGGATTAGCTCTGATAGACAGAGTGCCTGAAGAACTATGGATGGAGGTTTGTGACATTGTACAGGAGGCAGGAATCAAGAACATCCCCAAGAAAAAGAAATGCAAAAAGGCAAAATGGTTGTCTGAGGAGGCCTTATAAATAGCTGAGAAAAGAAAAAAAGCAAAAGGCAAAGGAGAAAAGGAAAGATATACCCATTTGAATGCAGAATTCCAAAGAATAGCAAGGAGAGGTAAGAAAGACTTCCTTGGTGATCAGTGCAAAGAAATAGAGGAAAACAACAAAATGGGAAAGACTAGAGATCTCTTCAAGAAAATAAGAGATACCAAGGGAAAATTTCATGCAAAGATGGACATAATAAAGGACAGAAATTGTATGAACCTAACAGAAGCAGAAGATATTAAGAAAAGGTGGCATGAATACACAGAACTATACAAAAAAGATCTTCATGACCCAGATAACCACAATGGTGTGAACACTCACTTAGAGCCAGATATTCTGGAATGCAAAGTCAAGTGGGCCTTAGGAAGTATCACTACGAACAAAGCTAGTGGAGATGATGGAATTCCAGTTGAGCTGTTTCAAATCCTGAAAGATGATGCTGTGAAAGTACTGCACTCAATATGCCAGCAAATTTGGAAAACTCAGCAGTGGCCACAGGACTGGAAAAGGTCAGTTTTCATTCCAATCCCAAAGAAAGACAATGCCAAAGAATGCTAAAACTACCGCACAATTGCACTCATCTCACATGCTAGCAAAGTAATACTTAAAATTCTTCAAGCCAGGCTTCAACAGTAAACCATGAACTTCCAGATGTTCAAGCTGGTTTTAGAAAAGCCGGAGGAACCAGAGATCAAATTGCCAACATCTGTTGGATCATCAAAAAAGCAAGAGAGTTTCAGAAAAACATCTATTTCTGCTCTGTTGACTACGCCAATGCCTTTGACTGTGTGGATCACAACAAACTGTGGAAAATTCTTCAAGAGATGGGAATACCAGACCACCTGACCTGCCTCCTGAGAAATCTGTATGCAGGTCAGGAAGCCATAGTTAGAACTGGACTTGGAACAAAAGACTGGTTCCAAATAAGAAAAGGAGTACGTCAAGGCTGTATATTGTCACCCTGCTTATTTAACTTATATGCAGAATACATCATGAGAAATGCTGGACTGGATGAAGCACAAGCTGGAATCAAGATTGCCGGGAGAAATATCAATAACCTCAGATATGCATATGACACCACCCTTATGGCAGAAAGTGAAGAAGAACCAAAGATCCTCTTTATGAAAGGAAAACAGGAGAGTGAAAAAGTGAGTGAAAAGAGTGAAAAAGACTTAAAGCTCAACATTCAGAAAACTAAGATCATGGCATCCTGTCCTATCACTTCATGGCAAATAGATGGGGAAACAAAGGAAACAATGTCAGACTTTATTTTTTTTTGGCTCCAAAATCACTGCAGATGGTGACTGCAGCCATGAAATTTAAGACACAGCAGATTAAAAAGCAGAGACTTTACTTTGCTCACAAGTTCCATCTAGTCAAGACCATGATTTTTCCAGTAGTCCTGTATGGTCATGAGAGTTGGACTATAAAGAAAGCTGAGTGCCAAAGAATTGATGCTTTTGAACTGTGCTGTTGGAGAAGACTCTTGAGAGTCCCTTAGACTGCAAGGAGATCCAACCAGTCCACTCTAAAGGAAATAAGTCCTGAATATTTATTGGAAGGATTGATTCTGAAGCTGAAACTTCAATATTTTGGCTGCCTAACATGAAGAAGTGACTCATTTGAAAAGACCCTGATGATGGGAAAGATTGAAGGTGGGAGAAGGGGACAACAGAGGATGAGATGGTTGGATGGCATCACCAACTCAATGGACATGAGTTTGAGTAGGCTCTGGGAGTTGGTGATGGACAGGGAAGACTGGTGTGCTGCAGTCCATGGGGTCGCAGAGTCAGATGTGATTGAACGACTGAACTGAGCTGAAATCAAGACATTTGTTAGTAATGTGCTTATTTTTCTTCTAATAAGGGAGACTACAGGGATCCGATGAGATCGGATCCCTTCTAATATGATTAGTTACTTGGTTGTGAGATTTTTTTTAAGGGAGAATTCTTTCACATACAAAGGTAAATATCAACAATACCTGACATTGATATCTGGAGCCTGACACAGTGACAGTAAGGCAGAAGAATTCTCTTAGGACCCTTAAATGTTTAACTATTTGGTATTTAATTCCCTGGTGGCTCGTGTTTCCCTGGTGTCTCTGCTCGTAAAGAATCCTCCTGCAATGTGGGAGACCTGAGTTGGATCCCTGGGTTGGGAAGATCCTCTGGAGAACAGAACACCCACCCACTCCAGTATTCTGGCCTGGAGAATTCCATGGACTCTAGAGTCCATGGGGTTGCAAAGAGTTGGACATGACTGAGAGACTTTCACTTTCACTTCCCTGGCGGCTAAGCTAGAAATGAATCTGCCTGCAATGCAGGAGACTCGGGTTCAATTCCTGGGTCAGGAAGATCCCCTGGAGAAGGAAATGGCAATCCACTCCAGTTCTTGCCTAGGCAGAGGAGCAATGGGGTTGCAGAAAGTCAGACACAACTGAGTGATTCACACTTTCACTTGACTTCTTACTGGTATAAAGAAACCTTGAATATTATATTCTCAAAATAGACAATATTTTGATGATTATAACTGTGAACAGTGGTAGCACTGCTCTTTTTTCTCACTTACCTGAAATGAGATAGCTGTGAACAGAGGGAAATTATTGTTAGTAATAAATTGATGTAGATGTAGAGATACCATTTAAGGTAATACATAGGACCATAAAACCTAATAGATTTAAATGAATAGCACAGTAATCCCCCAGTCCCTGGAGAACTTCCTCTATTCTTTCTCACCTGATATTCTTCTAATGTGCTGCTTCTAATCCAATGAGACTTCGAAAAAGCAGAGAGAACAAGAGTAAATGAGTTAAACTGTAATAAGAACAAGGGTGAATAAAGTAATAAACAATGAGTAAATGCCTTCTGATCAGCAGACTATATGAAATATCCACTGGTGAGACATCTTTATGGACAGCCAGGATGAATTTTGAAGAGTGGCTTGAAATTTTTTCTGTTTCAAATCCAACAAAGAATATCGATGTTATGAAGACTCTTTGAAAGATGTGCTTTACATTTAAGTGCATATGCCAAATGCAATATATTCTTGCACTCTAAAATTTAACAGAAAATTGCTTTGAAATGTCTTCAAACCATCATTTTCCAGTGTCTGTGTTATTTGTTTCGGATATGTTAGGAAAACCCTAAAGGTAAACCTCTAACATGCACATGTGTAAGAATACTTGCACAAACATGATCTCATCGGATCCCTGTAGTCACATTATTATCTTGGATGTGCAGGCTCTGACTTCTCCTGCGCCTTGGCTCTGCAGACTGTTCTGACTGGCATGGTGGGTCTTCTCTTGGCCCTTCCCACCCCATGGATGTGTCTCTCAGCAAGTGTCATGGGAACTTCTCAGATTGAGTAGGGTTCTTCTTTGGTCATTCTTCTCTGGTGGCTCAGTGGTAAAGAATCTGCCTGCAATGCAGAAGACTGGGGTTTGATCCCTGGGTCAGGAAGATCCCCTGGAGAAGAGAATGGCAACCCATTCCAGTATTCTTGCCTGGGAAATCCCATGGACAGAGGAGTCTGGTGGGCTACAGTCCATGGAGTTGCAAAGAGTCGGAGTGACTGAGCGACGAACACTTTCACTTCTTTGGTCAAAGGTGTATGGAAAGCTATAATCACTTGCAGAAAATGGTGAATGAAGAGAATATTTCATGTTACATAGTTTAAGTTTTACTAATAAAATTATACTTAATAAAAATATAATTAGCATACATATGAGGTCTGACACCATGACAGTGAGGACACAAATTGCCATTTAAGAGGACATGGAGGCCAGCTTACTGCACTCTTCCAAACTACCTCCAGCTCCAATGACAACTGAGGAAATTAGAAAATTTAAATATATAACGTGATAGGCAGAAATATTTAAGGTTTCATTATCAAAGAGATCAAGTTAAAGAAATTTTCTGATACGGTTAAGTCATCACAGTCAAAAGTCTAAGTGTACTTGAGGACGACCTTAGAGTTGATAAAAGAGTCATTGTCTTGTTTTTACTTTGTTTCCACTCCTATGCAGATGGAGGCTCATCTATCTGAAAGCAGAATCGAACCACTGATCATTTTATCCTTTAAGTAGGGATGACACTCAGCTGCTTAAAGATCTCTTAACACTTTTAGCAAAACCAGATGCCAAGCCCCATTTTGCGCACTTTTTTAGTTGAAATAACTAACTTAACCATTACAAATTAATCTTTAAAACAAACCACCTGAACAACAAAGTATGCCTAGGAAACAGATGGAGTTTTTATGTTTTCACATGAGCACCAAGCAAGATGAATGATGCCGCACAGGAATCTGTGCTTAATCCTTCCATTTCCCAGTGGGATGGCTTCCTTTTTAATGTCTCATGCCTGGGAATGGGAGTCCATTTCATTATACTTAAATTGCATTGTAAAATTACATGTGTGTGTTATTTTGTATGCTCATAGGCATGTAAATGTGTGCTCACACTTTCCATGAAATATTTGAATTGAGCATTTGTCCAAGTGCCCCATTGACTTAAATGATGAACATGAGTTTTATGCCTACCAGCAGGAAAACTTTCTGTCCTATTGAAATGGGCTTTGAAAACTAGTTCCTTATATCTCAGTTTCTATTTATTAAATAAGTCAGTGTACATGTTTTACATATGACCATGTTATTAAAAACTGCATTTTGGGGAGGCTGAGAGTGCATAAAAAATAATTTAGTGCTGGAAAAATTTGTTTCTAAGACACCTTTAAAATATTTTTGTGTTAAATTCTAGAGTGTAAAACTATTTGCATTTGGTATATGCACTTACAAATAAAGAATACCCTTACAACATCTTTATCGCAGCAAGATTATTTGTTGAATTTGAAAGGAAAAAAAATCTCCTTTAGCCTGTTTCCAAGGCTATTATCAGTTGTCCATAAGGATGTCTTCCCGGTATAATATGGATAAATAGAATTAACAGAGCCTAAAGTTTCGGTAGTCTTCAGTTTTGTTCCTCAGCAAACTAAATAGGAAAATTAACTGACTTGAGTGCCATTATATGAATTTAAGAAACATAGAGCATCTATTATGTGCCAGGCACTGTACTAGATGCTAAAGAAATAATGATGTAAAATTGACACCCTCCTGCTCCCTGCTCCCAAGAAACTCCTAGTCTAGAACACCATTGCCTTCTTTTCCCTCTCCTACCTGCTGGCAGAGATAGGAAGAGCCCTAAGTGGAAACATCTGGTTGTCTGACATCAAACCCATCATTTAGCACATGTGCAATTTTCTCATCAACAGTGTAATGCTTGAAACCTAGTACATTAAGCTGCTATCTACTGATTGAAAGCCTGTCCAAATGAATAGGCTGTCACTGTTGCCTACCACCTCCTCCATTGGCTAGAACATGTGTCTCATTGGATCTTCCGGTTCATGGCAAATCTACTCAATGACATCTAAGATTTGCTCTTTGCTCTTTAGAATGCCACCTGGGTTCCATGATTGAGAGCCAGATTACATGCTCTGATAGTGAATTCGGAGAGGAAAAACAGAGCTTTTTTGTAACACAGAGTTAGAAGTTAGCTCAGTTACAAAAATACCAGTTCACAACTTTTGTGAGCAGGTGTGAGGCAAAGGCCTGGCATGAAAGCAACGCACCAGACTTCCCACTACTCCTGTTAGTCTGTAAGGCCGTTGGAATTAGTTGGTCTTTGACTTCCCGTGTGTGTGTATGTGTGTGCGCAGTCGCTCAGTCGTGTCTGACTCTTTGTGACTCTATGGACTGTAGCCCACCAGGCTCCTCTGTCCATGGAATTTTCCAGGCAAGAATATTGGAATGGGTTGCCATTTCCTTCTCCAGGGGATCTTCCTGACCCAGGGATTGAAACCACACCTCCTGCTTTGGCAGGCGGATTCTTTACCGCTGCACCACCTGGGAAGACCATTGACTTCCCATAGGATGTCTTAAATCTTGCCTTCCTTTAAGGATGAAAGAGCTCCTTATCAGCTTTAAGTTTTTAGCTAGTGTTAAATTTGTACCCACAGACAGCTGTGATTAATGTATATACTATCACTTCCAAGAACCTATCTTTTTTAAAATGGAGAACAGTATTTTTTTTGTTGTTCTATTGTTGTTTTTTTTTTTTAGACCTGTGTAAGTTTATTCAGAATTGCTGGAAAAAGCACTGCAGTGGGAAATCAGAAGCCTGGGTCTTTTGCTGCTATTTACTGACTCATGACCTTGGCCAAATCTCTGAAAAACGTAAAGTTCAGGTTTCTCATTTGTAAAATAAAAATTCTGGATAAATAAGCAGACGTATTTGCAGTCCTAAAATTCCCCCAAAATTAGCCATGGTTATTGGCTCCTTTGGGCAATAATATTAAGCTTTGTGTTTGTTGATATCTCTTTCATGTAAAAATATCTGTTTGAACATCCATCCATATTATTGTTTCTGTCCCAGTTGATGAGTTGGATGAGACCACAGTCTGAATTATCTTAAGGTTACTCATTTTACAGTTTCTCAATTAATTTCTCTCAAAATAAGAGAATAAGGGAGGTGGGGTGGGGACGAGTAGCAGTTCCAAATCCAGAAGAACTGAATAGCTGTGCTATGTTCAGTATCAATATGCCAGGTCCTTGGGAGAGGGTCCTTTTGGTGCAACTGCTTTTCTATTTTAGAAAGAAGAGCTTTAGTTTTCTCCGGGAGCCGGCTTCTAAGGCTGCAGATTTACTGGCTGAGAGGCATATGAAGGAAGGAAGGCAACCCAGTAAAAGACAAGGATTACTAGAAAGAGGGTCCTGGCCAACTGGAACCTGAACTTGGAACATGATCTTTTGTATATTTCAGACTTGCCTGTGAGTTATCTGATTCCTCTCCTTGCATGGTTTTGACTCTCTTCTTATTCCATCACTTTGTTGTATTAAGCTTTGCTATCATGCTAATCTCTTCCATTTCTTCTTTTAACTATTGATTAAACCTGGGTCTATGGAATCTGTAATGGGCTGGTCTTGGGCAGGGGGTGGGGGGAATCTACTGATATTTATTCAATTTCTCATACGTAGTGCCACTGAACCCACTGTCAGTGTGATTTGCTCTGTTTTGGCAGATTTGCTTTGCCTTTGGGAGGGCAGATGTTAAGTCTTACCATGTAAAATAGTAAATGTGCTTCAGATAACACATTCTTGTACTTTTTTCCCTAGAATAATTGGAGTGTTCATACAAATAGATTTAGTCTCCTTGTAATTTATTTTAATTGCCTCTGTTTTGAACAACTTGTAAACATGTCCATGCTGCCTAATCTTTCTGATTCTTAATTTGTAAAATGAGGGTGTTGAACTCCACAATATGCAAGGTCTTTTCCAACTCTGAAAGTCTATGACCCAATACTTCTATTGTTTAGACAAAAAATAGGTCTGTTCTGAAATGTTCTGTGTTAGGCGGCAATCCAAATGGACTTTTAAAAAACTCACATAAGAAAAAAAAACATTCTCACATAGAACTCTATAGGATGAAGAGAGGGCCCATTCACTATTTGTTTGCTCTCTGTGGGAAAGCTATTCTTTTTTTTCCTCTTTGAACAATATAAGGAAACAACTTATCTTTTACAATTTTTGGATTCAGTTCATGGAGGGTGTCTGTATTGTCTAGTGTTCCCAAAGGGGACGTGGGAGTCAGAGATCCTAGGACTCGTTCCCAGGTTTTCTGCTCCTTGTGTGACCTTCGGAAGCCACGGAGCAACTCTTCAGACTCAGTTTATCTGCCTGAGAAATTAGACTCCTTTATCTTGGCCATAGAGAAAATCCATTCTTAAAGTTTTTGGAAAAGGACTACAGCAGCCTAAAGGGTTAAAATGATCATCTTTAGTCTTTCAGAGCATTTATGGACCCCAGTGTCAGATGGTTCTCTACTGCCCAGCACGAGAAACTTCTGCACAGATACTATAGGGTGGAGCATCACTGAAACTGTGAGAATTCAACCAAGATGGGTGGCTTGAACTGGAGGTGACCCTAAGTATACGACAGAACATTTTGCTATGTAAAGGATCAATGAATAAAGTTGTAAGGTAAGGGAAAGTATTAGTCACTCAGTTGTGTCCAACTCTTTGAGACCCCATGGCCTGTAGCCTGCCTGGCTATTCTGTCCACAGAATTCTCCAGGGAAGAACACTGGAGTGGGTAGCCATTCCCTTCTCCAGGGGATCTTTCTGACCCAGGGATTGAACTAGGGTCTCCCACATTGAGACAGATTCTTTACACTCTGAGCCACCAGGAAGCCCAAAATAAGGGAAAGCAGAACTTATCTGGGGAGTAGAGCGGATGGGGTGGGCAGGCAGGCAGGGGAACAGCAGGAGAAGGCAAGCCTGAAGAGTTTGTTAGAATCGTCTGCCGCTACATAAACAGTTACCATCCTCCTTAAATGAATCTTAGCTACGGATTAGGCTGAACAAACCCTTCTACATGACAGCAGATATTTTCAGTAAGAGCAGAAAAGTATAAACAGCCTTCCTGTATTATCCAGTCACTTTTTCTGATAAAAGAATTTCGTAAAGTATAAACTAGTATGATAAACTTAAAATGATTTTGCTGGTTTCTCTAAATTAACATGAACCAGTGAAGTTTTACTAGTGCTGGAAACTGGAAACAACCAGATGTTCCTAAAATCTCATGTACAGAGTAGAAAACGAATATTGCCTGTAGTTTTACAGTGACACTGCTTGGTTCAGAAATCACCAGAATGTCAGTCTCAAATCATCCCTAAAACCTTGCTTCCCAAAATGCCAGGTCAGCAAAACAATTTTGGTTTGAGTAGGAATCACTGAATGCTGTTTTAGGATCTAACTATAACATCAAATCAACTCCTATGAAGAAGTGTCCTGTGTGGTGGGTATTCCATGAGGGAACATGAAATGAGCGCTCAGATTTCCCAAGCAAGGTGAGATGCTCAAGCAGCCTTCCCCATACAGGTAGAAATAGCCATTTTGGGTATGTGCTCCTTTGGCTTTTGTGTAAGGGAATTGAGTCATCACTCAGACATGTTTAAGTGTGGCGCTAGAGCTGCCTTTCTGCGAGGCGAAGACGTGTCAGTGTCGCTCCACGATTCATCATATTAAACTTCATTTGGTGAGAACATTACAAGGAATAGGTTCTGTGTCTCCCAGGAAGAGCCTCGCTCCGCATTCCTTCCCAGTCGCTCTGCTCACACGGCCCCTTTATTTCTCTACAGCCTGTCCCGTTGGCTCAGTGTGTGGCTTCATTTGGACCAGAGGCCCCCATCCTGTGAAAAATTCAGATGGCTATAGCAGTAATCAAAAATACCAATAAAGTGTCACCGGTCCTTGCTGGTGATGTGGGATGGCGGGTGAGTGAGATATAAAAATGAATCATGAGGCGTGACGTGATTGCTGCTCAGGCAACCATTTCCAAATGTGAGTGCACCCAGGTTGCATAAATGGTTCAGAATATTCTCCGAGAGGCCAAAAGGCTTGCAGATAACGGCATCGGCTCATCAGGCTTCGAGGCACCCCTGGGGACCCTGGAGGCAGAAGAGTTGTTGCCCAAGTGGTTGAGCCAAAACCATTTTTATCCAGGCAGTGTTGGGTAAGCAGCATATGCTGACAGGAGCGGCTTGGAGTAAAGTTGGTTTTAAAAAATAAGCACCGCAGCCCTATACGTTTAACACAGGAAGCTGTCTGAGGTGTAAAGAATGGCTAAGTAAATGAGTGGGATACCATTAATCTTGGTTTGCTTCAGCACTACATCTTCAGCAGTTGAAGGAGGTAGGGGGCTTGGATGGAGAAAAAGACTTGCTCCCAGCTCATAACCCGAGTGTTAAAACTGATGTCCTTCCCATTAGGGCCTGTAAACTCATTAGCACATGGCAATTTATCCTCTTTTATTTCTTCTCAATTATCCTATCATCCATTGTATCTGGGTCTGATTACCCTTTCTCAGAGTCAAACATTATCTTGTAAATCATTTGCTTTAAGCCTGAGCCTGCCATTGCACTGCCTGGGATTTGCTTAGGCAGGTAATAAATCAATTAGTATTAAACTTGTGGTGTCATCTATTTTCTTTCCTCATGCTGGGAAAAAGGGAACACCTGAAAACCTCGCTTAGGTGGCATCACATCTCTGTGCAGGCTGGTGAACAATGCAGACACATTTGCTCTCATTCAAGGGGGAGGAAAGATAAGGGAAAACAAAGCAAGGAATCCCAGTCCTCACTGTGTGCCTAGAAGGCTGATGGCCTCACAGGTATGTGGCCCTCGTATTTCAGAGGTGACACTTTTAGTAATAATTGGGAACATCTATTATTCAAACGTGGACATCAGAGATTCTGTTTAAGGGGACAGTCTCATTTTTATGTCTGAAACACAATTATGGGGCCAAAAGACAGACTGTGGTTCATTTTTTCTTCTATGATTCTTTTATGTATGTCCTGCTTCCCTGCTCACATACAAACTGGTCTGATATAACCAGACAGGAGGAGCTGAGTATTTTTAGGTCATTGTCCATTTCTCCCTCTTATATTCTAAAGGATGTCTCTTCTGTCTTTAGGTACTGCACTGATTTTGTTTCTTTATTTTATCTTCATAATCTGGATCTAGTTTTCAACCCGTTGACTGAGATCCTGCACTCACAGCTCAACAAAACACCTTTAGTTCAAAAGTAAGCCCTGTGAGTTTTTAAATTAGAGAGAAAAAAATTCTCTTGGGCACTGAACCACCAATAGCCTCTCCTAAGTGATGCCCCGTGTGTGGCCTATAAAGTAGTGAAGATCCCTGCTTTCTTGGTCAGGGAAGAGGTGCCTGGATGGGACCGTCAGACATGTGGCAGGGCTGTATCCGGAGAGCTGCTTCCAGATGTGGAGAAGACAGTAAAGCTGTGAACGGGGCTGGAGCACCATGCAATTGCAGGGCTTGGAGAGCAATTAATAACGTTTGGTTCTGGGTCTGGCTGCTTGGACGGCAGACTGCCCGGCTTCCTGGATGTACTTTTGTCTCAAACATCCTGCTGATCATCTGCTCCTCACAAAGTCCTCCTGCCTGCTTCTTCTGGCTTTTATTTTTTATTTTTGTTTCAACTGTCACTTTATTGCCAGATGATTGAATTAATTGCAAATTTAAACTGTTACTTGATCATTTTAGCCAGGTACAAATTTTATTCAAAGCAACTGCTTATTCAACAGTACAACTCAAAATATACAATAAGAAGGATGATAGAGACATCTTGGAGAAGGCAATGGCACCCCACTCCAGTACTCTTGCCTGGAAAATCCCATGGATGGAGGAGCCTGGTAGGCTGCCGTCCATGGGTTCGCTAAGAGTCAAACACAACTGAGCGACTTCACTTTCACTTTTCACTTTCACGCATTGAAGAAGGAAATGGCACCCCACTCCAGTACTCTTGCCTGGAGAATCCCAGGGACGGTGGAGCCTGGTGGGCTGCCGTCTATGGGGTCACACAGAGTTGTACACGACTGAAGTGACTTAGCAGCAGCAGCAGCACAGACATCTTAATGACCAATAGATTGTTTTAATTCTCTCGTTATATGAAACTCAAACTTTTCATTTTTAGAAAAGGTAAACTGTAACTTCAGTAGATAGCAGTTCAGAAAGATTTTGTCTCATAAACTGGCTTCCATCTAGTCAACTATTCCTAGCTGTCTTAATTGGGATAGGTGCATTTACAGAACTGGCTATGCCTGAGGCTTTGTTTTGAGAAACTTTAGATCTACAACGCACTTAGATTTTCATGCTGCAAAGATATGCCCACAGAGAACGTCCATGGACTCTTCTTCTTATGAGCTGAAGGAAGAATTCCAATTTAGTATGACCCTTTGTTTGTAACTAAAACTACTTTCCATCCATTGTGTTATGGCAGGTATAGGATCCAAGAGAAACACATAGCCATGGGGTTCTACCCTTACCTAGTGGCTTATGAAAACAGAACTTGTGTGAAACCCTTCCCCTAGAGAAGAGAATCTGAATCACAGGGTGGGGCTTGTTAAAATGCAGACTCTGATCCCATAGGTCTAATGCAGTGGACCTGAAATTTTGCATTTCTAACAAGTTCCCAGGTGGTACAGATGCTGAAAGTCCATGGCACTTTGCATTTTCTTTTTCTGTGTCAGGAGTAACTTTTCACCCTGTTACAGCCATTTACAAATGTATCCTCTGTGCCCTGCTGGTAACCAGGCATCTTGAAAACAGGCCATGGCTGCCTTGGTGAATATATAATGATGAATTGCCTTGGCTTGGCAACTAGGAGGCCTGGGATCTAAACTCACATCTTTAGTAAACGAGTTTTGTGATATTGATCACTTCTCCTGAAATCCCTGGGACCTCTTCTTTGTGCAGTGAGGAAGTTTGGCCTAGGTTTGGGGTATTGTTTAAAAGCAAGAGCTAGAGTGAGGTGAGAAATGTGAATTAAGGAAAGGGCCCTGTAATGATCACAGAGGATCCAAGAACAGTTGTGATGTTGGAAGGGTGCTGTCTCCCTTGTCTCTCTCCCAAGGTGTGGATCTCATGTTGCCAGAGCTTACATATTTTCAAGAAGCTGGGAATCTAATTTTTTTATTAATGTAAAATCTTTTCACTGTTAAACATTGACAAGTAAAATAGTTTTTATTTTATAAAGGAGAAGAAGCCTACTGCTAATGACATAAAACACGTATGTAGGTCAAAGACTGTCTGGAGGTCACCAGTTTGTAGCCCCCGGCCTGGACCAGGCTCAAAAGTTTTCTTCTATAGAACACATAAGAATTAAGTTCATGAACATTAGTCAGGTCAAGTTGATGGGAACAATATTCGTGATGGACAAACCAAACCAGGTAAAATGCAGTGGATGTGACTGGCGTCTCAGCACTTTGGGCTTTCCTGTGTTTTATATACAAGATGGACAGAGGTCTGTACACCAAGTACCATCAGGGTGCATGACCTCTTCCAAGGGTATTTGCCTCACCTGTAACTTGCCGTTGGATCTCTTTGTGTGTTTACTGTTCTGAGTGTTGCCAGACATGGTTCTGGTTTTTGAGATGGTGATACTCACCTGTGGGATGCTCAGGAATCACGAGAGTCCTCATAGAGATACTCACAGCTTTAGGGTAGTTCAGGGTTCATGACAGCTCATCAGTCACAAAGCAGTAATTTTACCTTTAACTTCTTCATCTGCTGCTGCTGCTAAGTCACTTCAGTCGTGTCCGACTCTGTGCAACCCTATAGACGTCAGCCCACCAGGCTCCCCTGTCCCTGGGATTCTCCAGGCAAGAACACTGGAGTGGGTTGCCATTTCCTTCTCCAATGCATGAAAGTGAAAAGTGAAAGTGAAGTCACTCAGTCGAGTCCGACTCTTAGGGTCCCCATGGACTGCAGCCTACCAGGCTCCTCCATCCATGGGATTTTCCAGGCAAGAGTACTGGAGTGTTAACTTCTTCTAAGATCCCTTTAATAGGAACCACTGTTTTAGTTGTCCAAGTTTTTTCTAATGACCCAAGATCCATTACCAGTCCTGATTAGAGATCATCACACTTTTCCCAGGAGGTGGCTCACTATAAATGAGGAGGTACATATTGTGTTAACATGGATCTAAACATCCCTAAATTATGGGGGGTAGTGCTGTTTTTGTGTAACTTAATTTGGTTGCAGAAGGGAATTCAAGATTACACAGAGAATATTTTTAAGAGCTGTCTCTGATAATCGTCGACAATGCTAGTCATTATTTTCTGACTTGAGTTCTCTGGAGCTTGTAATGACACTTAGCCCATTTAAATTTTTTTATTTTTTCCTGCACCTCTTCAGTTGTGTAATTGTTCCATTCACATTATGGAGATATGTCATGTTCTGGATTTTGTATCCTGAAAAACATGCAGTAAGTCAGACTTGTTCAGACATGATGACACCACATAGACATGGCTGATTGTAAGGGGAGACAAATGGTTTAGGCTTAGATGTGAGAGAAAAACCGAGGTTGCTGGCAAGCATTAAATATTTATAAAGCAGGCAATCTGTGGTACCCATCGGGGAGTGTTTTTGCATGAGGCCTGTCAGGCTTTATAATTAGTTATGGGACTTACTATTATTTGAGTTTTGCCATGCTATTTTCTGCCTATGAAGGACCATTATTTTAAATGTGTAATAAGAAGAAAGAAATACTGTTTGGGAAAGTGGTAGCTTTTCTTTTTTTGAACTTTTGAATAATAATTTATATTAACAGGCTCAGTCTAGTAGCGACTTTGAATTTTTTATCATCACATGTTCAAGGATCACCTTACAGTCAAATAAATATTGAGAACTTCAGTGAAAAGATAAAAAAATTTCCAAATTCAGGTATCTTCATAACATCTCTCTTAACGCTTCTTTCTCACTCAGATAACAAAAACAAAAGCAAACACGTGGACAAAACAGAACAAGTCTCCTGTTTTCTTCTGGCAAATCACTGCATTTTGATTATCAATAGAAATGGCCTTGCTAATACTTAGGGCATTTGTAAATACAATTTAGAAAGGGCTTCCTTCTCTGAAGAAAGTTGCTACATTACAACCATAAGTTGCTATAAACTCTTGAGGGAGAGAGGGAAAAAAAAACCCAAACCCTCAAACCTTAATAAAAGTTCCCAGCAAAACCATTAGGGATTTCAATTATGAAGCTGTTCTCAAGACTCTTGTAAAGGTTATTTGTTGAACAATTTCTTTCTAACAGTGTATGACAAATTACTCGCTTGGCACTGTAAATGATGCACAAGCCCTTTAATTAGAATATAGCACTCGATATCTTTAAGACCTTCTAACATTTCTTAGTTAATATTATTCCTCATACGCCTTTCCAAGGAGATGTGAACTCGTTCGGAGAGTCAAAATGGATGATGGAGTGGGGTGGACAGGGAGTTCTCACTGGGTTGGGAATATCCAGAAGCCACACAAAGAAAGGAAGGCTCTGACCCCAACAAGTTTTGATTGCAAAGGCGACTCTGATAACAGAGTTTTTTATTATCCATTGCTTTTAGCCTTATTTACCATCAGGCTCTCTTGCCACAAGCATGCTTTTTAGTTCTGACAGCCCTGAATTATGGCCATTGTGGGATCCTATCTCATTAACTGAAATGGGAGAATAAAACATCAAACAATCATAAAAATAATTTGGCACTGTGAAACCACTTAGGAGCAGCTGTCAAACAGGTTGGAAGATAAACTTCTAAATAAAAAGAATAGAGAGAGCTGCAGTGTCCTGCCATATGCTTCCTCGGCATTATAGACTCCTTAATAATACGAAGTGCCTGTGTTTATGCAGAATAGTCCAGACACTCCATATATGATATTGATTATGCCTTAACCCCAATTTAGTAAAGACCTACTCCTCCTTTTCCTAATCAGATATTGCAGAAGCAGTTTTCTGGAAGAAAAAAAAATGTCCCTAATGCCAAGTCGTATTTTATCTGCGAAGGCTGTGGTGGGAGATAGGGCTTTGTCTTGCCTGTCACTGTGGCTTGGAGCCCAGTTTTAGGACAGCAAGGCCCCTCTGGGGCTCTTCTCCAGCAGTTTCCATCCAGCGATTCAAAAACATACATCTTTATCAAGCTGTTGTTGTCAGACAACATTAGATAATTAATAGGCCATTTGTCAGCCTGCACAAAACATGTTAAAATCCCAAACACAATCAGGATAAATATAGTTGCTTGTTCTCTGAAGGCTTTTTGTTCTGTCATGCAGCCATTGCAGGCAGATATTTGCTATTAAATGAGACTCATTATTAATCACATCTAATGTTAATTAATTAACCGCCTCGGTGTATTGAGGGCTCTCAGTGACTTTCAATTGTTTTAAGAAGCTAATTGGTAACTTAGCAGTTTACATCTAAGTTACTATTTTTCATTCCATTCATGTCAGGATTTTACTCAGTGAAATATATTTATTTGTGTTTGAGAAATTCCCCATAAAAAAATCAGTATTTAAGAGCCTGTGTATAACTACACAAGAAATGATGAGGGCAAGGAAAGCCACAGAAAAGTATGTACCTGTCTTTGCTTTTACTTAGGCCTAACTTATTAAAAACAATTTAATTTTTATATTGTTTTTCATACCTTATAGAAAAATGGAAATATTCAAATCTAGCTTTTAGTAGATAATGAAAATAAGGATGATAATTAGGCTTAGCAAGTAAATGAGGTGTCTTGGTATGTATTCATTTGTTCATTCAACAAGCATATGATAAGTGTGTGTAGTCAGTTATCAGTCAGTCCTGGGTCCTCTGGGGAAGCAGACCTCTGTGAAGCAAAGACAGAACTAAAGTTTAGTTGTTTCAAACTGTGATCCTCAAGAAAGCAGGGACTCAACCTCCATAATACATGCCCTCTTTCTCTTTCTATTCAGCACTGTTTTCCCCTACCTGGTAGAATACCTACCTGGTATTCCTTCAACCGAATCAACTAAATCCAAGTACAATGCAAATATCTTCAAAATTCTGATCCACTCATGAAGGAAGATGAGCAACGTGATTAAAGAGAAATAATAACAACAGCAACACTGATCTATCATGTGTGCATGTTGCACGTTTCAGTTTATCAAGAACTTTTCCATATACTGATTTTTTAATATGTTGTACCATTGCTGTTCTACGAATGAGGAATTGGTCTGTATTTCTTAAGCAGATCCACACTTTCCCTCTAGCTCTTGGCCTTCAAGGAAGGCAGCTTAACTCTAACAACCTACCAGGCAGTAGTTGTATGTTTACACATGCTCATGAGTTGTAGTGACATGGCTTACCAAAGTCTCTTCTCAGATTTCTGTTAGAAGTTTTGATCCATTCAAAAATTTTATTGCTGATGACTCTTCTTTGGGAATGTCCAGCCTGTTGTTGTTTATGCTACGTCATGTCCAACTCTTTTGCAACCCTAGAGACTGTAGCCAGCCAGGCTCCTCTGCCCATGGGATTTCATAGGCAAGAATACTGGAGGGGGTTGCCATTTCCTTCTTGGACAGGGGATCTTCCTGGACAGGGATTGAACCCACATCTCCTGCATTGGCAGGCAGATTCTTTACCACTGAGCCACAGAGGAAGCTGTTAGTACTTTGAGAGGAGAAATTATTTTAAAATTTCATCATATAAACAGGGAAGTGGATATAAAGGAAAAAAGTAGTTCTTCATCTCCGTGCTTCAGAATTTTCAGTGAATGATGTTGCTTTATTTCCCACCATAAAGGAAACCATGTTTATTTTGAATATGCCTACGAGGATTATTTTTTACATTAAAAACATTTTCAATGTCTTCTATAACTCTGTGCACATTTCACTATTGAAATATTTTGTGCCAACTGTATTTAATATAGAAATAAAAATCACAATAATAATGATGCCACACACAAAAGACACATACATAAAGTATAGCATACAAAATATAATTGATTGTGACATTGTTCACTGAGACTTATAATATTTTCCTTCACTATCAGGAACCTTGTAGAAATAGGTGTGAGAAAGAACTGCAAAATTTGCGACAATTGAGGACATGGATGGTGGAGTACCTGGAGGTATAGACGGTGTTACACAAACAAATAAATGTGTAACTAACAAAGCGAAGACCTGACAGTCAAATCAAATTTTCCATCTGCTTTCCTTTCTCTCTCTAACCACCAGAAGTCTATTCACAACTGAGATGGTTAGTATTTTTGTAGTAAATATCCTTATTTATTTTTACAAGCAGAGTTCCTTGTATGTGTTCCTTCCTGGAGTCCAGACATATTTTTTTAGTACCTTTTATGTATGCATGCATGTATGTTGAAAACAAGATGCTATACATTTGTGAATGCTAGAGTTTACATTTTCATTTTTTAAAAAGTCATCTCAACTGAGAGAGAGAGAGGAAGAAAGGGAATCATTTTCTGTCCAAACGCACAGGGCTTGAAAAGCGCATGCACACATGCACTGGATAACTTTGGAGCTTAAATTGTTTTATCCCTGTTGAAGTGCGGTTGTTGAATTATATGTAGGGTGGGGAAAGATGACTGGATTGAAAAATGCCCCTTTAGCTAACAAAGATCTATATTGGAATTTAACTTAAACCAGTCTGAGTGATATTCCAGAGGCTTTTATTGCTGGAAATAATATTGAATGGAAAACAGTTGCACTAAGTGGAAATATTTTATATCACAAGTTGCTATACTCTAAATTACAATGCTATGGCTTTTGCATTCAGTTCCCATTATGAACTTGTGAAAGATCCTTTTCTTCTCATAGAGATTCCTGGCTTAATTTGTAATCACACCTCCGGACACAAAGCATTTGTGAAAGTCCCAGCCTTTACTCCTTTAACGTAAACTCAGTGGTACTTGTGTGTAAGGATGTGGGGAGTCTGGCCATGTTGACCAAAGCCATTATCAAGATATGTGTGTTTTCTGTACTCTCTCTGAAGTGAAAAATGAAGGGGCCCTTCAGGAGAACACAGCGTGACTTCAACTGTCTCCTCTGGCATCCCTTTTTGTCATTGCTTTTTTTTTTTTCTTTTTCTGTTTTGTCCTGAAGATGTAAGCTGCTGTTGTCTAGAGAGAGGAAAAGGCTTTTCCTAGGGATGTTAATTTCAAGGCTGAGTAGTTTCCAGTCACCAGGCCTTGCTGGAAGTATCTTTCAAGATTTGCCTGGAGGCAGCTGGGGCCCATTTGTCTCACCTGCAAGGAACGTAGTCTTAGGAAAATGGCAAGAACTTTGGGAAGGTTTTTTAATTAGCATTGTTGTGTCTTTGGCTTTTAGACTGCTTATTTGTTAAATCTTGTGGTGATTTTCTTCCCGGTGGTATGTGTTTAAAGCATTAAGTTGTGAACTTCCCATATAGTCTTCAAAGGTTTTTACTCAACTGGTCAAATAGGTTTATGTTAGTTTTTGGAGCATGACACATAATTTGGAAATGATATTTGTTTTGGCATAGCTTAATAACTATAAAATCAAGATACAAACCAGAAAAAAAATTTTTAAGACAGTAATGCTATTTTAGTGGGAAATACTCTTTATCCCCTAGACACGACAAGAGAGCTGCTCTTGTCCAAATTATGGGTTGTGCAACCCTGCTTCGGACATAAAAGAAAGCAAAATTGTTGAAATGTTATTGAGACATAACTTTTCTCCCTAGAGTCAGTTCTTTGTTGTTAGGGTGAATGAGGAAAAATAAAGCAGCAGTGGTCCTTCTACAATATTCTCATAGAGAAATAAGAAAACTAGAGAGAAGGGTCTACTTAAGTTCACCACTGCTTTGCAAGCTCTTTGGCCTCTGGTTTATCAGACACCATGAAGAAAAATCAGGATTTCAGTCAATCACTGCTGGTGGCTTGGTTTTATTTCCTTTTTCCTGGTAGTATCTCACTCTATATGTATTTACACATTGCCTCAGACACACATGCATGTTGCTGGATAATGAGATGTTCAACGTGGCTTAAAAACAGTCCACCCCCCAAAATTATTAAGCTATTTCAAAACAAGAAATAATGCTGAGAGAAAATTTGTATTAGCTTGATTGATTATCTTATTTTAATCCATATTAAAGCTTTAAGTCTCTAGGCGTGGCTCTTTACTTCTAACACCTCATAAATTATGGCTATAATGAAGCAGTCATTTATCCTGAGCTGATGATAAATGGCTTGCCCTAGGAGGAACTAAAGAATAGGCAAGTAGATCATTTTCATATTTGGTGAAAACAATATTAAGTACCCAGACCTCAGTGATTGCCCTAATAAATGAATAATCTGAGGTGAGGGGCTTGGCAGTCAGAGTAAAAAATAACCTGAGCTTTCTCAGTCATTTGTCAGGCTTTGCTATGACAGCATGCATTATGGGTAAATGAGCAATCAGCAAGAACTATGTTATGGCTGGGATGTTTTTGAGAAATTTATCATATGTATTGCTTGGTACCTTAAGACCTTAAGGCTTAATGGCTATAGTGCATGACTGCAAGCGAGCACAGTTCCTATTTACCATGGTATGCTTCATTTGTGTTCCATCTCTCACCTTAAAGAAAGAAAAGATCTTTCCCAAATGAGCTTCATTTGGCTTTGATTTTAAAACTTTAAAGACTAGGCGGATGATGTTCTATCTCTCTGTTGACAGGCATTATTCCTGGTAAATTGGCTTAAGGAGATTTTGGAGATCTGAATTCAAATAAAACTTCAGGGTCAGAAATTTGTCAATGTATGGGAATGTCAGAAGTCTGGATTCCAGTGTACCTGGAGCCAAATCTATTATGGGAAGTGGCATTACCTCCTGATAATACCATTCAATATTTAATGGTATTTAAGAGTGAAGTGAGTTTCCACCCTCCCCCAGCCCACCAAATAGTTGATCTCTTTGATTTATTACTGAATTGCAAATAATGAAAAGTAGTTGAGATGTGAATGCCTCATTGGAATTATGCAATGTGTTATGACAATATCTGACTCATTATGGTTTGCTGCCATATGTAGTAAAAAAAAAATATGGAAGCAGTATCAGAACTTCCAGGCCAGAGATCTCTCATCCACACCCTTGATTCATTTCTGTGAATCCTATTCTGAAATATTTGATGAAGAAGAATGTGGCTTTACCAGTGATCTTTGCTGCCATAAATTTACAGTTGATTTTGAAATTAGGTAGACAAAGAGCCAACTCATTGGAAAAGACCCTGATGCTGGGAAAGATTGAATGCAGAAGGAGAAGAGAGCAGCAGAGGATACGACGGTTAGATGGCATCACCAACTCAATGGACATGGATTTGAGAAATTCCAGGACAGGGAAGGACAGGGAAGCCTGGCATGCTGCAGTCCATGGGGTCACAAAGAGTCGGACACGACTTAGTGACTGAACAACAAAGCATCAAATTCTGATTCTGGTGTTGCACCTGGTGTTTGTTCACTCATTACTCTCCTCCTGTGTAAAGTGGTGAAACTGCTATCTTGAAGGGTCATGTGTAGAGTAAATGGGATTATGTATAGCTGATCTTTAGTATGTGATAAATGATCTATAAATATTCAGTTAGTTCCAAGTCATCTTAACCCTGATCAGGCACCTGAGCATTTTCAATATTCAAAATGTACTATTTTAAAAGATACTATATCAAGGCCAGTTGCTTGCAATATTTGAGCAAGATGCTAGTGAGACAAATCAATGAAATAATACTTGTTGAGTATCTACTGTGAGTCAGGTTCCAGAGATGACCTAAATATCACCTCGTCATTGGTCAGCAGGACCATTGTAATAACCTCTGATTTCCCTCTTCTGCTAGCTCTCATCCAAGAATTTTCCAGTTATCTTTCCAAAATACAAATCTGATCATGTCATGACTCCTAGTTGCCAAACCATTTAACATCGCAAACAAGGGTTTGTGTAATATGCCTCAGACCTACCATTTTAGCTTCACATCTTGCATCCTTTTTTATGCCTATATTCCATTTATACCCAACTGCTCACTAGTCCTTCAATATGTAAGTCACATACACGCTTTTCTCTGTCTCGAATGTACTTTTCACTTGGCTGTCTTGGAATGGCAAAATCTTGGTGGAAGAGGTTTTATTTAAAGTTTTAGCTCTGGTGTGTAGCCTTCCCCAGCCTTCCAGGTTGAGGAGGTTTCTTCCTCTTACTTGTCCCCTGAGTACTTTGTAAGTACCTACTTGTCATTTTGTACAGTAACCATCTGTTTGTGTGCTCTGTTTCCAAGTGTGAGTGCCCCAAGGACAGGAACAATGTTCATTATTTTGCTTCCTGAAATTAACATGGTGCCAGCGGTGTAGTAGGTGCCCTATGAAGTTAGTGATGGAATCAGTGAGAAAGATATCCTGGCTGTCTCTGAATACAGAGTGAACTACATACATAACTTGTTGTAATCTTTTTTAAAATTAAAAGTAATTAATAGACTTTCTTTTTTATTGTAGAACAGCTACTTTATAAAATTGTTCAATTCCTCTTTGTTGTGATCTTAACCTATTCCCTTCTCCAATCAAATGAAACTTATGAAATGCCTAATTTGATTGGCTCTTTTCTAGAAACTGAATGATAGGGTAAATTTTACAGAGTGGGGGATGATGGAGATAGACCAGGAGAACTTTTAAGTGTGGATGGCAGATGGTGACCAGAAGATAATTCTCACCACCCTGAGAATTGGTACACATCTCTGCGAGGGCTCTGAACTGTCACAGGTCAAGAAACTGGGTGGTTCAAGGCAATTTTATCTAAATCTCAGGGGATGAGGAGGCTTCCAACCAAATTCTAGATTCAAGGTAAAATGAGGGAGTTGGATTCCAACCTTTTAAGATACATTGGCCCTTTTTCATAACAGGAAAAATTTAAGACCTTTAACTTAGAGTTTTAAGTATTTATTGATTGGCAAAATTGCACTGCCAAACATCTGGGGAATTTAAGAAACTTTTAATTAATTTTGTGTTTAGTGGAGCACAACCGCAGGGGCAGTGAGTAGACCCCACGCATGAGCTGTCCTGATGGGCATGTGCGTTTATGTAGTACCTAAGAGCAAGTGCTTTTGAGTCAGCCTGATCTGGGTTCAAATCCAGATCATGACACCAGGTATATGATCATGGGCAACTCTCTCAGCCTTAATTTCCTCATCTACAAAACATAGATGGTGAGACTGACGTCATAGTGGATGGTAGTATAGGGTTGAAGATAATGTAAACAGAGGTAAAGCGCAGCCCCCAGAACCCATGCCCACTTAATAAATTGTCAAGAATGGGGAAGGTAGTTTAGCAGGTTTTGTAATAGGAACTCAGGGCAAGGTAGCTGACGGGGAAGATCTGCATTATTTGTGTGGTGTGGGACACGTTCATCAGGAAGTTCATCGGGGTATGTTTTGGGGTCTGTAAGGGGAAAGATGGACTGTGAGGCAAAGCCTCTGGCAAAGGTTTATGGTGTCTTCCTTGATGTGGGAACTGAGAGTCCTCATAGGATTTGAGAGTGAGGGTGACATGATCAAAATGATGCTTCAGGAAGTGTTAAAATGATTTGAAAGTAGACTGGGTAAGAGAGTCTGGGGCAAGGGAGAAGTTAAAGGGACTTCCAAATTATCATCTATCGGCACAGAGAAAGAATCCTGAAGTATAGACATGGCTAGCCTGTAAGAGGTGAGTCTGGGAATGAAAACTTGAAGATTATAAGACATTTCTCTAATTTTTTTCTTTATTCATTTCTTCCAGTGTAGTATTTGTGCACATGTATTAGCTCTTTAACTTTATTTATTATACTGGTTTTTGGGGGGTATGGGGACACAGATTCATAAAACAAGATAAGCTAGCAAAATCCATGCTCACAAAACATACGATCAGCCATTTATGGAGAGTAAAACAGATCTGGGAATAAATTCTGCCTTGTCACTTACTGGCTGCAGGCATTTGTACAAAATCTGTAACCTCTATGTGCCTAGTTTTCCTTATTTGAAAAATCTAGGGAAATGGTATTTAGTTTTGCTGAGGATTCAGTGAGACAATTGTAAAAACTACATCATTAGTTAGAGTATAGATTATTTGCTATAACATCAAATGCAACCGTTTTTCTAAAAAGATCATTTCCCTAATCAGAGATCGGTCTTTGTTTTTCTTTCTTTTTTCCTTCTGATTGCCTTCTTAATTTTATTTTTATTTTCTGTTTTATACATGTATTCCCCCTTCACCCATTTCTCTCACCCCTCACCCCGCATCCCGCCCCACTGCCCCCGGAAACCACCAGTCTGTTCTCTATATCTGTGAGCTTCTTTTTTTGTTTTATTTTGAAGATTCCCCACATAAGAGAGAGCTCTGTATTTGTGAATGGAAAGGACTACTGACTATAGGAGAGGGGAGAAACTGGGCTAAATATGTAGTACTTAGAGTCCGCTTCCATTTTCAGAGAGAGTTCTGTTGAGCAGTTGGATTTCCTCACACACCCCCAAAGGAGAATGGCTGGTAGAAAAACCCAGGTGGGAGCCTGATGGGTCTTCAGAGGAGCAGGGCAGACAGCAGACCCAGCCTTGAAGGTGGGGAAGCAGTGGTCAGGGGAAAAACTCATTTTCTTCTCAAATACTATTGTGCATGTCTGACTCTTTGCGACCATGTGGACTGTAGCCGGCTGGGCTCCTCTGTCCATGGAATTCTCTAGGCAAGAATACAGGAGTGGGTAGCCATTCTCTTCTCCAGGGGATCTTCCCAACTCAGGGATAGAACCAGGGTCTCCTGTATTGCAGGTGTATACTTCCAACTGAGCCACTAGGGAAGACCTCAAATAGTATAGACAGGAGATAAACCAGGTCAAACAAGTGAAGAAAGAAGATGAGAGTTTTGGGGTCGGATGGGACGGAGGCTGTTGGCAAAGTCAGAGAAGGGTTTTTACTGGAATCATGGGAATGGAAGTCAGGTTTAATCTTAACTATTTGAGGGCAGACAAATATTTGTTTCTTTGGATCTTAAAGCTGTGCTGAGCAGCTACGATGGGCAAAGATATTATAAACACAATTACACTGTTGGTCAGATTACAGTATTAATTTTGGGGAGAGATTGGAGCTGCCTTTATTCCCTTTCCCTTCCTGCCACAGAAAGTAGTGCGGTGCCTTGCACGGAATAGGTCCTCAATAAATAGGTCCTCTCCTGTTTGACCACAGGGGAGCATAAGGAAGGACTTAATGTGTGCAACATGAATAGAGCCTTCATGCTTGCTGTCTGGAAGAAAGGCAGGGTGCTTGCTCACAGGGAAGAGTCCTGGATGGAATTTCCCTCCATTTGCAATATATTCTTTTCTATGGGACACCAAGAAATTTCATAGCAGATGAGGAGGAAAGAAATCCAAGTTCTGGTTCAGTTCAGTTCAGTCGCTCTGTCGTGTCCGACTCTTTGTGACCCCATGAATTGCAGCATGCCAGGCCTCCCTGTCCATAACCAACTCCCAGAGTTTACTCAAACTCATGTCCATTGAGTTGGTGATGCCATCCAGCCATCTCATCCTCTGTCGTCCCCTTCTCCTCCTGCCCCCAAATCCCTCCCAGCATCAGGGTCTTTTCCAATGAGTCAACTCTTCACATGAGGTGGCTAAAGTATTGGAGTTTCAGCTTTAGCATCAGTCCAAGTTCTGGTAAATACTTTCAAATATTGAACAGTTGATTTTAACACTGTGGGGAAATGAGTCCTCTTTTGAGATGGTCACTCATTGAAATTCAACAGGTAGTTCCTGAGCACCTATTGGATGTAAGGCACTTAATTAGGTTCTATGGGGGTGTTGTAAAGAATACAGGCCTGCATTCAAATAGCTGCAATATGAAGACATCTCCAAGGGCCATAAAGACACTAGGCCATTTGACCAATTCTACGTTCATGGTCAAAAACTGCAATGGGAAAAACTGGAGACCTCATTGATGGCTTTTGCAAGGTTGTGGCACCCTGGAAGTTCAGGAATGGAAGAGACCACCACAATTTGCTTTGTGCTTTCACCTATAGTAAGCTTACTTTTAGGAAACCTTTATTATTTATTTGTTTTGACAGATTTTCTTCCTCCTTTCACTAAACACTAGTGGTCACTGTCTCTGTAATCTCCTAAATACATGATTCCTTGACATGAAACATCTGAAGCTTCTTTTGCTGGCTTGAGGCACTCCCATATTAACACTCCCATCCAACTGGGATGCTGACATGCCCATGCACTATGGATTTTTATGTCTATTACTAGTTGCTTCTTTTTTTATCCTTTGTGCTTACTAGAAAACCAAAGTGGAAGATTAATACTCTCAGATTCATACTTTAATGGCATGTGGAAATTACTCTTCAGTATAACTTTAATGGCATGTGGAAATGACTCAAGTGTAACTGAGATGAAGAATCTTAAAAGCACCTTTTATTCTCTATATTCCCATCTACAAAAATCTTATGTATATTTGATACAAATTCAGACAAATCCATTGGAACAATTTAAGTAAAAGAATTTTCACATGGAAATCATATCATGATGTTATCTGCATTAAAATACCTCACATTTGCTAAGGATACATAAAATGAACTGTAGTCTGTCTCCCATAGGCTTTTCTCTTTTTTGATAGAGGTAGAATTCTTGAATTTCATAAAATAGACGTATTCTTACGTATGTATGTCAGGGAATGTGATGACAAGTTTGAACTGGTTCAAAGTTTTTAAAATGAGGGTGAACAAAAACATTTTATTATGAACACCAGAAGTATTGCTTGGTGATAGATTTCATTATCATTCTATAATTTTTCATTTGTTACAAAATGTTTTGTCAAACAGCATGGAAATGTGGACATATTAGCCACACTCCTTCAGAGGTGAAGGTTCTGTCCAGGGCATGGGTACCTTGGATTTCTTCTAGAGATCTGTGGATCCTGTCTGTCTGCCCGTGGTGCCAGGCTAAACCGTGAGGCCAGTCAGTGAAGGGAATGGCCTCTCCACTCCCCAGGCCACACAAGACAGGCTCCAATACAATTAGATGCATTGTCGTCTATATTCCCCTTGTCAGCAGGCACTCTCTGCCCCTCCAAGTTATTTGAACTATTTGGGAAATTACTTGTGCATGGCAGGCAAAGTCAGCTCCACAAACAGAGGGATCATCTGGCCTCTGTGCCTCTAATGGGATGACATTTTCTCAACGATCCTGGCATTTAATCCTGGGAGACCACCCAGCATGACTTTCTCTACAAATCCAGAGGCCATTACTTGACCCCTAGGTCTGGGGTGAGCAACTGGCAGAAAGAAGGGGCCAGAAGGGTTTAATTTCTCTTCTCCCTCTACCAACGCCACCAGTCAGAAGTGGGAAACAGAAGTGGTTTTTCTTTCAGAAGCTTTAGACCGCATGGGATCCGTCCCTAAAAAAGATGAGCAATGGTAACAAGTCCCCTAAAAAGTGAGAGAATTATGCCTTGCCATCAGCAATCCACATCTCTTCATCCACTCAATAGTAAACTCTCTGGAGTGTCATCATCATTTGCAGCCCCACCCCAATCTCAGCACCTTACATGTCAGCAGGCTTCAGTCTTTTTTCAACCCTTTGCTCATTCGATTTCTCTTGCCTGGAATGCTTTTGCTGGCCTCCACTTGGCAGATCATATTCATCCTGCAAGGTTTCCTCCATGAAACCTTGCTTCCCTCCCCTGCCCTTCCCTCTATTATGATTCTCCTATAAAAGCACTTAGCATTTCTGCAAGAAGATTTCCCAGCAGGGTTGTGAGCTATGTATGGTCAAGGATCACTTTCTTAATTAGTAATCCTTTATCATGTAATACTTGATACATCAAAAAGAATATATGTAAGATAATACAGACACACCTCTGAGATATTGTGGGTTCCATTCCCAACCACCATAATAAAGCTAGTATCAAAAAAAGTGACTCGCTCAAATTTTTTGATTTCTCTATGCACATAAAATTTATGTTTACACTATACAGTACTCTGTTTAAGTCTGCTAAAAAAAGTACATACTTTAATTAAATGTTTTCTTGCTAAAAAAATGCTATCATCTGAGCCTTCAGTAAGTTGTAGTAGTTACATCAAAGATCTCTGATCATAGATCACTGTACCAAATAAAAAATAATGAAGAAGTTTGAAATACTGTAGAACCAAAATGTGACACAGAGACACAAAATGAACAAATGCTCTTGGAAAAATGATGCAAATAGACTTTTTCAGTGCAGAGTTGCTGCAAATTTTCAAGTTGTGAAAAATGCAGCATCTGCGAAAAGCAACAAGGCAAAGTATAATAAAATGAGATATTGCGGTATATAGAACATACGGACAAGTAATAGAATAGAAAAATAAATGAACACCTGTGAACTTACACCACCTAACTTAAGAGGTGGAACATGACCGTATTATCATATCTCCCTTAGTGTATCTTCCTTATCCCATTCTCCTGCTTCACGCTGCAAGTTGGCCTGAATGTTACCTTTATCATTTCCCTACTTAAAAGTGTGTTTTTTGCATATGTATATATTACCAAATAGTATATTACTTGGCTTTGCTTTGGTTTTGAGTTAAGAAAAGAATCTGGATCTTGCTTTTCTTCATGCAATATTTTGTTTTGAGGTTCATCCATGTTGCTCATTTTCACATTGTATACTATTTCCTGTTAGGATTGTGCCACAACCTACTTATTCATTCTCATGTGATGGACCTTTGGGTTTGCAGTTTGGGGATATAAGCAGTGCTGAAGTGAACAGCCTCAAACATGTCTTCCAATATGTGTATATAAGAGCTTCTCTAAAGTATATATTTAGCAGTGGAATAGCTAGTCAAAGGAGATAGCTCGAGGTAGAACAGGATTGTTTTTCAAGGTCTGTGTGCCAATGTATGCACATAGCAACAAAGGGCAAGATCTCCTGCATTCTTTATGTATTCAGACCACTTGCTCTTATCGTATTTGCTAACCTAGGAGGTATAAAATATTATCTCATTATTACCTTACTTTTGTATTTTCCTGATAACTAAAGGGATGGAGTTTCTTTTCATATATGTATGGGCCTTTTATGTTTCCTGTTTAGTGAAATCCTGTTTATGTCTATGCCCTATCCACAGGATTTTTGTTCAGTTTAGAAGTTGTTTTCATATGCTGGATACTAATCTTTGGCTAACTGCATATTTTTCAAATATCTTCCTCTAGTTTGTAGCTTTTCTTTCCCCCTGCTTTCTTTATGCTATCTCTAAATGAACAGAAGTCTTTTCATGTGTCAGTTTTTATCCCTCTTTATTTTTATGGCTAGTAATTCGTATGTCTTGTTTGACAGTGTTTTTAATTTATATTTTAATCTCTGCCCCAACTTAGATTCCAGATCACAATAAATTTTTATTGGGGAAAAAATGAATTAGTAAATAATGAGGCTTCCCTTGTGGCTCAGCTGGTAAAAAATCCACCTGCAATGCAGGAGACCTGGGTTTGATCCCTGGGTTAGGAAGATGCCTTGGAGAAGGGAAAGGCTACCCACTCCAGTATTCTGGCCTGGAGAATTCCATGGACTGTATAGTCCAGGGGGTTGCAAAGAGTCAGCATGACTGAGTGACTTTCATGTGGACAGAGGAGTAAAAAAAAATATTTTATTTGCTAAGCACATGTTTTTTTAAATTACTAGATCAAACTCTGCACTTTGGAACATGAAAATGAGAAGAGTCTGAAGTAGCTTTTCTTCAAATGCTGGCTGTGACCAGTACTACAGATGGCCAGTGCCCCATTCACATCCCCTCACCATTTCTGTGCAGGCTAACCATGACTTCCAAATGGTTTGCCTGAGTAGGCAGGTCTGAGCATGGGCAGGTCAGAAGTTCAAGGAATGATGTCCCTTGGGATCAGATCTCAACCAAATGACTGATGGGAGCTGGTGGATAAAACCCCCAGCTTCCTCACCTCAGCCATACTGATCTACACAGTTTTCCTCGGTGCTCAGTGGTAATTCATTAGATAAAAACCATTTATTTACTTCTGGCTTCTCTCTTTCTCTTCCTACTTCTCTCCCTGTGTTTCTTGAGAATATCTCTGCTAAAAACTACTAGCTCCCGAATCCTTGCCTCAGGATCTGCTATTGCAATTAAAACTGTTGGGATGTCGATTTTTGACTCAGGAACTTGAATGTTTGTGATTTAGGAAGAGATGAATATATCTTTTTTAAAACAATTCTTACTGTTCTCCTATATTTGGAAAGCTATTACAGGGTGAAGTGCAGAGTGAGAAGGTATACAGTTGAGGGAATAAGTGGGCTCTGGGGCTAAATTATCTGGGTTGAGTCGTGGCTTTTTCATCACAGTTAATTTATCTAAGACCTCTGCCTCACCTTTCTTACCTGTAGAATTGAGATAATTGTAATATCTACTTCATGGGCTATTTTGAGGACTAAATGGGTTAATAGAAGCATGGTGCTAAAACTAGTGTTTGGCTTATGGTAAATGCTCCATAGATAATAGAAATTTGTTGTGCCCTGTACCTTACTTGAGCCATTAAATAGGATCAATGTTTCTTCATATATTTTGGGCTTCCCTGGTGGTTCAGATGGTAAAGAATCTGTCTGCAATGCAAGAGACCCGGGTTCAATCCCTGAGTCAAGAAGATCCCCTGGAAAAGGGAATGGCTACCCACTCCAGTATTCTTGCCTGGAGAATTCCATGGACAGAGGAGCCTGGTGGGCTACAGTCCATGGGGTCGCAGAGTCAGACATGGCTGAGTGACTAACGTTTTTACTTTTTGATACATTTTAGGACTAAAAGACGAGATGGTTATGAGTTTCTTGTCGCTTTATGTATGACATTACAATTAGGCTCTGTTGAAATCTTAGAAAGTCTAATCTAACCATTCAAAAATAATTTTTCAATTGTTTTTAGAAAAAAGTTCTAATCTCATGAGTGTTCAACTCTACCCTGAGATTATAATGGATCTCCTTTTAGTGCCTGGGGAGAAGGAAAAATGCCAAACGAAAACAGATTTCTATGTAAATCTATACTTTTCATTTTTCTTTAACTCAAGAATACCTTTACTCTTATTTGCTGGAGGTTTCAGGGGGAGAAGAGGGAATTAAATAAAGAAGGTTTTTGTCCCCTCGAATAACATTCCAGAAAGCTTGATTCTGCTAAATGGATGGAGCTGTAATTTGAATCTGTCTGGTTACCAAATGGGTGCTTCCATGAACATTTTCTTCACAAATTTTTGATATTCTCTCAGTAGATCTGACATGAGTTTCCTAAACTTTTCTCTTTTTATGACTAATAATTGCAAAGAAATTAGTATTTGGATGTCACCTATAGCCTTTAATAGTATGACTTCCTGTGTAGAAAGTAGGCTTTATCAGAGACCCAATTTCAAAGATCGATTCTGTGTTAACCTAGATATTTTCCTTACATTTGAACCTATTTCAGACACAGCTTAGTTTAATGGCAAGAGAATGGGATTTGAAGCCAGAAAACCTGGCATTCTCTACCGCTTAATTAGATTTGTGACACTGGGGAAAGTTACTTTAACTTTTTAAGCTTTGGTTTCCTCATCTGGGAGGTGGGGGGAAATAATGAAATCTAGTTCATAGGGTTGTATAAATGGCAAAGTAGAATACAAAAATTGAACGGTTCTTAAGCAGGTTTTATTTTTCTCATGGAACTTTTAAATTATTCCAAATCCATTCTTTTGAACAGCAAAATAAATTTATATATAGTAACTTCTCCCTTTATTTTCTCTGTGATTCCAGAAAGAGAATCATGATGAAAAATATTTGTTGTCAATAAGAACATACTCTCATGTAATTCAAACTCAAGCATTTCAGTTGAACTGATTATTTTGGCTCTTTAGTCAAAATATAAAAGTTTCCTGAGAATAAACAAATAAAAATAAAATTTCTGATTTTTCTTATCCATGATAATGTTTATTTTTCAATGTTACTTATTTATCTATTTTAGTCAGTCAACACATAGTTTTGGAGCCCCAATTATGTGTTAGTTACTGTACAAGGCACTGAAGATTGAAAGAGAATTTTTATGTGTGGCCATTTGGTATCAATTTTAACAGAGAAAGCTGTCATTTCAGCAATACTTTTTGCTAATCTAAATCATATCAAAGACAGGCATTTAGAAAAGCCATTTAACTAGAATTTCCTTTTTTTAAAATCATAGATGCAGAACCAATTACAAAATATGAGCACAATGCAATATTTTTCCACAGCTATGTAAACAAAGACATGCATACAAATAAGGAGATATGGATCTTCTCACCATATTCAGAAATAGCCAGTTGTAGTCTGTTCCTTATGTCAACATATTGTAAAAGATAATTGAAATTCCAGCAAGTGCCTATATTATTAACAGTGGAGTTGATGCCATTATAATCTTGTAAACATCCAGATGAATATAGCCAGATATACTGAAGAATGATTAAGTGTTGTAACCTACTGTAGTACTTAATAATGTTACCATTTCCCCCCATTATTGGAATATTGTATCTGCTTGAATTAATGTTTATAATGGTGCTTTACTGCTATTGTCTGCTTGTTTTTCTCTTGATTTATGTGGTTAGCAGACTGAATCCAATTTTTGTTGAATTTTTTCAATGAAGGGAGTTTAGCAGAAGCATAAGTTCTGAATAAACTTTAAATAAAGATATTAAAAACACAAAAGACAATGACTTTGGTGCTCTAACTATCTATAGCAAGAAAACATATATTTTAAAAGGAAACATGGGTTCACAAGAAGATAAATGGACACATAATCCAGAGGCCAGTCGCTGGCAGAATTTCTTAGTTTGATGTGACTCTCTCTTTGACAGTTCTCCTAAGGTAGGTTATTTTGGAGAAAACATATGTTTCCATTTTCTCTCCCTCTGCTTCCCTTTGAGTCCCCAGGCTCCACTAGGGTCACAGAAACATTAAGGCTTTTGTCACTGTGATTAATAGCTCTTAAGATCATCTTTAATTCACTCACTAATGACTGAGGGTCTTTCTGCTCTCCAAGTAATCGGGTGATGTATGAGTCGATAGCACACCTTGTGCCAGAGGTGAAAATCATTCAGGCAATGCAAATATTGTCACGGGAACAAATGTTTTCCCTGTTAATAAAAATTAATGAATTCTACCCAGGAGCTAGTTAAAGAAGCTGTGGCACAGGAGGTCCAAGCACAAATAACTTCTTACTGCTAAGAATCACTTACGTTTCCTTTCTAAGATATAGAAAAAGACATGATTGCTACATCTTTCTACATTTCCATACATGATGAAGCAGTGACAATCCAATACAATGATAGAAATGCATTATGTTGTTTCTAAATTAATTGTTCAGGGTCCTGATTCTATTTTGGATTGTGAATGTTGGCATCTTATTTATTTTAATCTTGGTTAAATTGCAGGCTTCTAGTCCTGGAGTAGTCTAATGAATACATTCCTCTCTTCATAGCCTAGTTAAAACCAAGAATTATAGTGGTCAGGGTTTACAACTATAAAATGATGTAATGAAATTTAAATTTGAAAAACTCCTTGTAACACATCATAAAAGATTGATGAAACAGACTGGAGATTAATAAGAGATTTGAATAGTTTTGAGAGCAAAAGCAAGAAAAACACATTTGTTAACTCTATCATTATATTTACTGAATTCTTTAAAAATCAAAACATCTCCTCTTTAAAAATTTGTCTCACATCATTAAAGCTTTTCCCAAAATATGTCTATCTGAACACTCAGTTCATTCTGTAAGACAATAATGTACAATATTGTGAGAAGGTGCCTACTCTTTATGTATTGAAACTTGCTGTCGAGCAAAATATGTTGTCTTTTTGTTTCATTTTGATAGTCCATGATTCTTTCTTCTAATGACCAAAATCCATTGTCTCAATGGAATAAATATTTCTGAAATAGCTCCCAGTCCTTCTCCTATCATTTACATCTTAGAACACGAAAACAGTAAACTTTTAAAAGACATTATTTTACCTCTCCACAGTGCTTATCTACAAAGGAACATATTACTGAGAAGGGAAAAAAGCTCGACTTGTTACTATTATTTCTGGTAGGCACCCAAAGAGAGTAGCTAATTTGCTCTTCATCAATGCCAAGGACAAATTAAAGAAAAACTAACTGAATTATGCATTTACACTTGTTTGCTTTTAAAGTGTGCTTCTTTTCCTAAGAATGTCTGCAAATATCAAAATTTTGACTGTATATTTTGTATATTATCTTAGAATCTATTTGTATACTTTTAAAATGAATTAAATTTTAAAAATATTAAAGGACATGTGACACTCCTTATTTAGATACACTGAATTTTAAAAATACTAAAGGAAAAAAAATTAGTTAATTAATTTGAAACTGAAGAATGGGTATAGTTGAAGAGATTTATTTTGCTAGTTTCTGTTATTAAGAATAAGCCCATTTTTTTCCCCAAAGTGAATTCAGATAATAGCACATGTGTGTGTGTGCTGAGTTGCGTCTGACTTTGCCAGGCTCCTCTGTCCACGAAATTTTCCAGGCAAGAATACTAGAGTGAGTTGCCATGCCCTCCTCCAGGGGGATCGTCGCAATTCTGGGATCAAACCTGTGTCTCTTGCATCTCCTGCATTGTCAGGTGGATCATTTACCACTTTGCCACCCGGGGAGCCCCAAAATAGCACTACTGTGTTCAATTTGGAAGCAGGATTTTTCTCTAGATTGGTGCTTCTTCAAAGGTGGTTCCTGGATCATTAGTATTCAAATCACTTAGGGGCTCACCCATAGTCACGATAAACCTCTGCGGACAGGCCTGTATATTTGTATTTTTAAAAGGCACCCCAGATGATTTTTATTTTTTTAAATATAAATTTATTTATTTTAATTGGAGGCTAATTAGTTTACAATATTGTATTGGTTTTGCCATACATTGACATGAATCCACCATGGGTGTACATGTGTTCCCCATCTGAACCCCCTCCCACCTCCCTCCCCATCCCATCCCTCTGGGTCATCCCAGTGTACCAGCCCCGAGCACCCTGTATCATGCATTGAACCTGGACTGGCGATTCGTTTCACATATGATAATTTACATGTTTCAATGCCATTCTCCCAAATCATCCCACCCTTGCCCTTTCCCACAGAGTCCAAAACACTGTTCTTTACATCTATGTCTCTTCTGCTGTCTCGCATATAGGGTTATCGTTACCATCTCTCTAAATTCCATATATATGCATTGGTATACTGTATTGGTGTTTTTCTTTCTGGCTTACTTCACTCTGTATAATAGGCTCCAGTTTCATCCACCTCATTAGAGCTGATTCAAATGTATTCTTTTTAATGGCTGAGTAATATTCCATTGTGTATATGTACCAAAACTTTCTTATCCATTCATCTGCTGATGGACATCTAGGTTGCTTCCATGTCCTGACTATTATAAACAGTGCTGCGATGAACATTGGGGTACACGTGTCTTTTTCAATTCTGGTTTCCTCGGTGTGTATGCCAAGCAGTGGGATTGCTGGGTCATATGGCAGTTCTGTTTCCAGTTTTTTAAGGAATCTCCACACTGTTCTCCACAGTGGCTGTACTAGTTTGCATCCCCACCAACAGTGTAAGAGGGTTCCCTTTTCCCCACACCCTCTCCAGCATTTATTGCTTATAGACTTCTGGATAGCAGCCATTCTGACTGGCATGAAATGGTACCTTATTGTGGTTTTGATTTGCATTTCTCTGATAATGAGTGATGTTGAGCATCTTTTCATGTGATTGTTAGCCATCTGTATGTCTTCTTTGGAGAAATGTCTGTTTAGTTCTTTGGCTCATTTTTTGATTGGGTCATTTATTTTTCTGGAATTGAGCTGCAGGAGTTGCTTGTATATTTTTGAGATTAATTTTTTGTCCATTGCTTCATTTGCTATTATTTTCTCCCATCCTGAAGGCTGCCTTTTCACCTTGCTTACAGTTTCCTTTGTTGTGCAAAAGCTTTTAATTTTGATTAGGTCCCA
Organism: Cervus elaphus; assembly: GCF_910594005.1. NCBI lineage: Eukaryota > Metazoa > Chordata > Mammalia > Artiodactyla > Cervidae > Cervus > Cervus elaphus. Next base: position 22,424,167 of record NC_057833.1, on the reverse strand, counting down.
TTTGTTTGTTTTTGCTTTTTTCCCCAATATTCTGGGAGGTGGGTCATAGAGGATCCTGCTGTGATTTATGTCAGAGAGTGTTTTGCCTATGTTTTCCTCTAGGAGTTTTATAGTTTCTGGTCTTACATTTAGATCTTTAATCCATTTTGAGTTTATTTTTGTGTTTATGGTGTTAGAAAGTGTTCTAGTTTCATTCTTTTACAGGTGGTTGACCAGTTTTCCCAGCACCACTTGTTAGAGAGATTGTCTTTCCTCCATTGTATAGTCTTGCCTCCTTTGTCGAAGATAAGGTGTCCATAGGTGTGTGGATTTATCTCTGGGCTTTCTATTTTGTTCCATTGATCTACATTTCTGTCTTTGTGCCAGTACCATACTGTCTTGATGACTGTGGCTTTGTAGTAGAGCTGGAAGTCAGGCAGGTTGATTCCTCCAGTTCCATTCTTCTTTCTCAAGTTTCCTTTGGTTATTTGAGGTTTTTTGTATTTCCATACAAGTTGTGAAATTATTTGTTCTAGTTCTGTGAAAAATACTGTTGGTAGCTTGATAGGGATTGCATTGAATTTATAGATTGCTTTAGATACTAAAGCAATAGATTATAGATTAAGATTATAGATTGCTATAGTATACTCATTTTCACTATATTGATTCTTCTGATCCATGAACACGGTATATTTCTCCATCTATTTGTGTCCTCTTTGATTTCTTTCACCAGTGTTTTATAGTTTTCTATATATAGGGCTTTTGTTTCTTTAGGTAGATATATTCCTAAGTATTTTTATTCTTTTTGTTGCAATGGTGAATGGAATTGTTTCCTTAATTTCTCTTTCTGTTTTCTCAATGTTAGTGTATAGGGATGCAAGGGAATTCTGTGTGTTGATTTTATATCCTGCAACTTTACCATATTCGTTGATTAGCTCTAGTGAAATAAAAACCATATGATTATCTCAATAGATGCAGAGAAAGCCTTTAACAAAATTCAATATCCATTTATGATAAAAACCCTCCAGAAAGCAGGAATAGAAGGAACATACCTCAACATAATAAAAGCTATATATGACAAACCCACAGCAAACATTATCCTCAATGGTGAAAAATTGAAAGCATATCCCCTAAAGTCAGGAACAAGACAAAGGTGCCCACTCTCACCACTACTATTTAACATAGTTTTGAAAGTTTTGGCCACAGCAATCAGAGCAGAAAAGGAAATAAGAGGAATCCAGATTGGAAAAGAAGAAGTAAAATTCTCACTGTTTGCAGATGACATGATCCTATACATAGAAAAGACTCCACCAGATGATTTTTATACCAAGGTTAAGAACTTCTGCTCTCAATGTTATTGGGATGATTTTTATACCAAGGTTAAGAAAAGGCTCCACCAGATGATTTTTATACCAAGTTTAAGAACTACCGCTCTCAATGTTATTGGGAGAAATCTCATCATGACAACATTCGTTGTAATTACTGAGACTATTTTTTTTTTCATTCACATAAAATGAATTTTCCACAATTGGGTTTCACTGTTTCTATAAACTTTTATATCTTACTCTTGATTCCAAAAGAAAAATGTTGAGTTTACACAGCTTCAGTACATACCTGGTGGGTAAAGGGTTTGGGCAAGTGCAGACAACAAGGAAATCAAATATGAGCTTTTTTTTTTTTTGCTGAGAGTTCTAATCACACAGTAAACAGTTAGAATTTACACGGGTCTTTATTTAATTAAGCCTGAGAACCACTATTTAGGTTGCAGCTGGAGCAGACTCTTGGCACAGAATAGTGTAGCCTTTAACCTTTCCCCTTTTAACTGTGCTTATAAGAATGTGTGTGTTTCTTTAAGAAGGTGCTGTGTATCTTTAAGCACTGTTTGTAGTTTTTGATATAAGTATCACCTCACAATGCGTACATTTTAAAATCCAATAGTAAAGAAAACAGATGAAATAGATGCATAGATTAACTGGAGTCTTTATAATCTACAAAATTGAAGTTATTTATCCATACAGTGAATTTCCATATTTGAAAGTTTTTCTGGCTGGTAGTTTTTAATGAAGAATGTGAGTGTGTGTGTGTGTGTGTGTGTGTGTGTGTGTGTGTGTGTGTGTGACTTTGACACCTGCTTTGCTGTTTCATGGGTCTTTTTTCACTCTCACACTTCCTTGTTGTTGAACATACTTAAGAAACTTTGAAATCAGCTAAGGCTAAATAAAAACAAAGAAAACAAAAGAATGTCAGTGGTACTTTCATATTATTCATGCCAAAGTGGCAGAATTAAATAGGATCCTTACCAGGTCTCAAACTCTTGGCCCCCTGGGCTATACATGAGTTGCTGATATATACAGGCTTGGTTAAGCCAACATGTAAAGCAAACAAGCAAATAAACAAACAAGGAAACCTTACTCAAAAATCCAAACTTCTGACTTCTCTTGAAGTATCAGACCATCTGGCCACACCAGGCCAGTTTTCTACATGGCCTAAAACAACCATGGCCAAATGGCAACTGCCCCTCTTGGATGAGGCAAGGCTTTTCCAGTCTCCCTGTCTTTACCGTCCTCTATTGCTTTATACCTCATTTACCTTTTATGTTTGACCCTTGTAGGGATTTACATATGCAGGCACTAATCTGTGAGAATGAAGAGATCCTAAATAAAATAATCTGAAAAGCTCAAAACCATGCATATTTGGCTTTAGGATTTATGGTAGACCAGTCTACCTGATTGTACTCACCTTGGCATTTGTATTCACAAATATTAGTTTGTGAGACCTTGAGTCCAATTGGGTGAATAAATCAGGAAATATGATTGGGATACAAATTACAGAAGTCAACTTGAGCTCAAAGTTTAAAATATGGACTTTCCTCCCCAACATTTGTTGGAGGAGACCTCTATTTCTTCGAATGGATCTTAGAATCCTATAATTCTGGAAGATGCCGGTCTTGATAATGTTCTACTAGCAAAGGTAAGCCAGTGGGCAGTGCCAACTTTAGAAAATAATTATCAAGACATCTAGGCGTGGTATTGTAGCCTCTTAGTAACCACAGAAATTTCCCAGCATCCCTGCCACAAGCCTGAGTTTTCAAGGCTGACAGATAGCAGCTGCTCCCTTCCTACCCCGCCCACTTGAAGAAAGGCTATAAGTTCAGATATCCCTACCAGATAACAACTTTAGGTTTGTCTAACTCTGCCATAAGTCTTTTGGCATAGTCCAACTGTGTCTTTCAGAGGACACATCTTATCTTTTTATTAGCAAACAGGATGGCTTAGATATGGCTTTATAGGACATTTTCTGGAGCGTAATTTAATATGACTCATTTCCCCTTAAACATAAAGACAGTGACTGAGGCAGACATGGCGAAAACCAAACCCCAGAATGTGGTAGGAAACTTGCACTTGAAAATGTGTAAAATTCTGCTGGAGCCGAGGGATTTATTTAGAATGACTTGGCATTCTTTGCTTGGATGTCTAAATAAGCCTTGTGATACCATTTTTGGCCTTGCTTTGAACCTAGTGTAATAAAGAAGGAAATGAAAGCAAAGGTAAACTTAAAGTATTGTTTTACTCTAAATGCTTTCAGTAAAGGGTCTTGTTATCTAATGATTGGTACTAGATGGCTGGTATAAATCGTACAGTCTGTTCTTTGCACTCATGGCTGAAGGAGGTGAAGGCAAAGGAAATCAATTGGAACTAGCAGGTAACAAATGACCAGTCTTAGGCAAACATAGCAGATGGGGAAAATAGACTTGTGGACAAAGATTACTAGCAAACAGTGAGTGAAGACTTTTTCTTCTCTTTTAGAATCCAGTGCAATTACACAAAGTAACTAATTGCATAATTATGAAAGATGGGGCTGTTTTATCTGTTACCACTATGGGGTGAGAGCTTGGGTGCTACTAGTTTTTTAAGGGTCTACTTAAAAAAAGTACTGGCTTCAAAATATGAATGAAAGGGGTAAAATGAAAGTCACCTAAACATTTATCACTATGGTACTATGTTGGCCAGCCAACTACAATTCAGCCCATCTAGAGTTGTGCTTGAATTATATTGAATATAGGATGTGCGTACATCCTAATTTTTTATTTGATGTAAGTTGCAACTTCCAAAATTAAGTAGCTAGACAGACAAAAGTCTTCAAATGGCCCTGATGATCACATTTTATAGCTATATAACATTTTCTGACAGATGCCATTCAGAATAATGGAAATGAGGATTTATTAAAAAACAAATTACTTTTAGCTAGTTCTGTGAATGGGATGGACTTATTGTTCAAAGCCAGATCTTGCTGGGGCAGGCATCAATGAATTTTCCATTTCTGACTTCTTGGAACTCATGCTATTCTTATTTATTTTCAACATTTATTATTATTATTATTTTACAGTTAAGTGTCCCTTTGAAGTCTCCAAAGTATGAGTCAACTATATCTCTGAACTTTGAGGTGCAAGAGACAGTGGGGCTCTTTAAAACATACAGATCACCTAATTGTGCACTTGTATCATTCCTTTCTTCACCTGTGTTCAAGAAATTTTTATGAACATTATTTGATCTTCACAACAATCCATTGATACATAGAAATTTTGGGATCACTGATCCCATCTGACCAGTTACAACAGAAAGGCTGACAGCTGTAGTGACAGTGTCAGTTACATAACTCTTGAGTGTGGAAGGCCCTGGAACCCAAATCTTCTCATGTCAAATCCATTCAACCTGTTCATTAAAATATTCATGCAGCTGCTGGACATGTATAAATTAGGATATTTCTTGAGCTAAATTTTCAAAATGTTTTCTTCTCATAAATTGTACTATGATCCAACAGAAAATTTGTTGAGTATGTGCTTTGAGGTGCATACCATCCTAGGCTCTGGGTTTGTGATAGAGAATAAGGTAGATTCTGTCACCCCTGGAGCTTAATTTGGGGTTGTATTCACCACTTAGACTAAAACTGAATCAATGTGAGCTATTAGTTTTACCACAAAACTTTTTAATTATGAAAATGAAATCTCGCACACACACACACACACACACACGTGTGTGTGCATACACTACCCTGGTGGCTCAGACGGTAAAGACTCTGACTGCAAAACAGGAGACCTGGGTTCTATCCCTGGGTCAGGAAAATCCCCTGGAGAAGGGCATGGCAACTGACTCCAGTATTCTTTCTTGCCTGGAGAATCCCATGGACAGAGGAGCCTGGAGGGCTATAGTCCATGGGGTCACAAAACAGTTGGACACTATTGAGCAGCAAGCACTTTTAACTTTTACCACATCACTCCTAATGCAGTAGACACACACATATACACTCCCTACCCTGCCCCAACACACAGTGGTTTGATAGGAGGCTTGATTGACTTGTCCAGCAGTTTTGAAGTCTTGTAGCTGGAATATCACAAAAAGCTTATATGTAGCAGATCTGATCAAGTAATCTGACTTCTCATTTTGTTATTAACTGCCAAAGCCATTTATAGTAGAGGATTTCAGAGTCATAGACATTTGTACTTATAAAAGACTTTAGAATTGACCCCAGTCTCTCATTTTACAGATTTTGACACCGTGGCAGTTGTTTTTAGATGAAAGTAATTAACACTCTGTTGTTCCTATGACTCTATTTGTGCCACATACTTTAGTTTTTGACTTTGTTTTATAGTACTCCACTTGTCTGGCTCTTCTCCTAGACCACGAGTTTCTTTTTTTTTTTTTTTTTTTCTTTTTTTTTTAAATTTTTTTATTAGTTGGAGGCTAATTACTTCACAACATTTCAGTGGGTTTTGTCATACATTGATATGATAGAATTAAAAAGAAGAGACAAGGAAAATGAAAAGAGATCCTGCCTTAAAGAAACTCGTACGTGTAAATCTATGGCTGATTCATATCAATGTACGAGTTTCTTTAAGGCAGGATCTCTTTTCATTTTCCTTGTCTCTTCTTTTTAATTCTATCCCTTCCTGGTACCTGGTCCAGAACTTTCTGGGTGGCGGCAGAGTAAAAACTTAGACCCAGGGCTTCTGCCTTTGAGTCCAATGCCTTTCATCACAAAAATCTCTCATTGTTTTGGTTTGTTGGTCTAAAAGAATCGATAAAATCTTTAAGAACTTTGTTTTTAACAAATAGTTTGAGATAAAAAATATTTTGTGAATACAAAAAAAAAGTACAGTAGAGTTACTGCTACATCATTGGCATGCTTCAACAAATTTCCAAGATTTGCCTGTTCATTTTCTAAGGCTGCCATAATAAAATACCACAGATTAAGTGGCTTAAACATCAGAAATTAATTTTCTCACAGTTCTGGAAGCTGGAAGTTCAAGATCAAGGTGCTGGCAGGTTTGATTTCTCCTGATGACTCTTTCCTGAGCTTGCAGATGGAGGTTGCCTACTTCCTGTGTCCTTATATGGTCTTTCCACAATGCAAGCATAATGTCTGTGTCCCAATCTCCTTTTCTTATAAGGACATGTTGGATTAGGCCCACTTTAGTGACCTCATTTTTTATTTAATTACCTTTTTAAAGACCTATTCTCCATATATAGTTAAATTCTGAGGTGCTGGAGCTTAGGACTTCAAGATATGTATTTGTGGGGGGCACAATTCAATTCATAATATTGATTCACCTTTTCACTGATTTTTTTTCTATATTTTGTTGTCATATCAGGTATCATTCAAACATATATGTGTGTGCTTAGTTGCTTAGTCATATCCGACTCTTTGTGACCCCATGGACTGTAGCCTGCCAGGCTCCTCTCTCCATGGCATTTCCCAGGCAAGAATACTGGAGTAGGTTGCCATTTCCTCCTCCAGGGCATCTTTCTGACCCAGGGATCGAATCTGTGTCTCCTGCATTGGCAGGCAGGTTCTTTACCACTAAGTCACCAGGGAAGCCTTCAAACACACATATTTTGCCCTGAAAAGGAGTTTGATGGTAAAAAAAAGAAAAGATAGTAGTAATAGTCCCCAAACTTCTCTCTGTGATAGTGGTACTATTTATTTTAATAAATATTCTCTCCCTGGCCATCCATCTTCTGTTCAAGATGTGCTGCAAATTACTTAGAACGTGATATACTCACAGAGGCGTCTATCAGTTTAACATGTCAAGTTCACTACAATTCTTTGGTTAATACAAGGTTGCCTTTCTTTTTTTCCCCTAAATTGGAGTATAGTTGATTTGGGCTTCCCAGGGGGCACTAGTGGTAAAGAACTCACCTGTCAATGCAGGAGACATAAGAGATGTGGAATTATACTGCATTAAAAACTGAAAAAAATAGCATTTGGTAAAGAAAATAGAGACTAGTATAACTCTGTGAGGGCTTCCCTCATAGCTCAGTTGGTAAAGAGTCTGCCTGCAGTGCAAGAGACCCGGGTTTGATTCCTGGGTGGGGAAGATCCCCTGCGGATGGAAATGGCAACCCATGGGAGCATCCCATGAACAGAGGAGCCTGGCAGGCTACGGTCTGCCAGGGGTCTTGGGGTTGCAAGTGTTGGACACAACTGAGTGACTAAGCTTACACACACACACACACACACACCTATAACTCTGTGACTTTAAATAATAGTATATATTGAAACATCATGATTTTTATAGAAAAAGAGAAGGAGAAAAGCTGAAAAATTATGTATCAATTAGCATGTCTGTAACATCTGAGGAAGGAGAAGGAATGGCAACCCACTCTTGTATTCTTGCCTGGAGAATCCCGTGGACAGAGGAGCCTGATGGGCTATAGTTCGGTGGGGATCACAAAGAGTCAGACACAACTTAATGCCTAAACAACATCTGAGGAAAAGTGAGTAACAAAAAATTTCAAAGCTTTTGAAAAAGAGGTTTCACACCTTTAGAAGCTCTCTTTTGTTTATGTGCGCTTGTTGTTGAAGAAATGTGGCCCAGTGGAAATAATTTATAGACCATTAACAACCAGGGAGCATTGGATATATAACTGGGTATAGAGCTCCCTGGTTGTTAATATCCTCATCTGTAATTTAGGGGTTGATTAATTTATTTCTAATGAGGGTTGTCACCAAGATTTAATTTATACACCGGTGTATAGTGTTTGGCACATAGTAGGCACTCATGAAATGCCAGTCCTTCCTCCCACAGTCTCCACTTGCCTTATGTTACTAACCTGATGGTTGCATGATATCAACATTTCATGGTTTCACATTTGGAAGAGGGAATCTCAAGCCTGTATTGTACAATTTTCTCTGTTCTGTGTGCAGCTCAATTAATCTCATATTAACTGTAATTACTCTTCTAGCCCTTTTACTTCAGTAATTACTAAACTTGTGACTGCCATAAACTGGCTCTCATATGTTTCATGTTCTTAGTGCAGAAAACTATTCATTTACTTCAAATCAGATGGATTTTAAAAGGTGAAAAACACTTTTAAGCATGAGTGAACTAAGAAGGAAGGAGGGCGACCATCAATTTACCACCAAGTCTGGAAGCTTTAGGCATCTGCTGTGAACACAGTGATATTATTAACCAGTCTCCCAGTGAAGCGCCTGAGCAGCAGAGGCTCCTTCTCACTGTTTAGGTGTCCACCATCTTGAAGTTGTGCTGTGTTTGAGCGTGGGCTGTATCTCAAGACTGTAAATGACTTTTTCATTAAACTGTGTCCCCAAGGTCTTCCCAAGGAGCATGCGCTTACCTGGCAGAGCCATCAGAAAAATGCTGTTGACATATTTCTTATAATATTAAAGTCTGTTAGCTGATATCTTCACATGGGCTTTTAGAAAAATCTGAATTACAATGTTTAGAACAGACTCAATCAAAATGATATTTTTTGTGTTAGCGGAGCTTTTTGAGAGAGTTTACTAGGTAATTTTATTAACTAATGTTTCAAATGGAAAAGTATTTCTGCAATATTTATTGTGGAATATTGTTAAAAACAAAAAATAGCAGACAAAATCATAACACATAAGCTTATCCTCAGAGATAATCACTTTCAACATCTTCTTATCTTTTTTCCTCTGTATGAATCTTATCTGATCAAAAAGGGCATTTCTTCATGCTATCTGTTTTGAAAATCTGTCACTCAGTATGTTACATGTATCTTCTCCTGTTGTATGATACTATTCTTCAGCATATGGCTGCTTTGAATTCCATTGTGTTTATTTTCTCAAAGCTTGTGTTGTTGGACATTTGATTGTGAAGGTTTTTTCATGATCATTAACAATGCTATAACATTCACATATATTTCAGTTGAATGGTTACGCATGTGGGCTTTTGAATATGCACCATTGATTGCTATTTGATCAAGGGACCTTTACAAAATCTTCATGTCTTCAGTCCGTGTGGATATAGTGATAGCACATTTCTCTGAGAGTTGTGCTTATATGCTGGATATAAAGTCTTAGGACAATGCCTGCTTTGTAATACCTGGTTAACAAATGTTATATATGATTGTTCTTTATTAGATACATTTTCACACATGATCTTATTTCTAGAAATGAAATCTCTGGATCAAAGGTCATAATAATTTTTTATCTTTTGATTCAAATGAATAACTATGGGCCAGATTTGGACAGAATCTGAGGGAATACCTATATGCTAAATATAGGTTATGTGCATGGGTAACTCATGTTTGTGACTCACAGTTCTGTTTTCTACTGGAAATGCACATTCTTTCTCTCTTAATTGTGGAGTTATTCTGTGTGCCACTGAAGCCATCTGTGTAGAACATAAAAAATGGAAAGTGCTGCAAGGTCCTCTGAGATGAGAGAATTAGATTTTTATTCTGTAAGCTTATAAATTTTCATTGATTCCAACTGGCTATCTGGGGTGTATGCAAGTAGGGACTTTCTGCAAATGAACATTAAGTTTTTACTTTCCCCTTTTCCTCTGTTTAGCTTGGGACATCTGGGTCTGGCTTTTCTTATTGTAGCTGAGCTGAATATATGGTATGGGGTGTTTCTGTAGTATATAAAAGAGCCTTTCCTTCAACGGAATCTGAAACTCTTCCAAAGTCAGAAGGAGAAAAAAATCCTAACCCTGAAAGAAATCACTTGTTTGACTGTAATAATCTATTGAAACTGGTTAAAGCATTAAACAAAAAATAAATGAATCAGATAGTTAGAACTAGTATGTCAGGAAAATAGACAGAACATAAAATGCCTCTGGAATCTGTAGGATATTTTCTGGTACAAGGGGGTTTCTGAGTCATGGTTCATTTACAATGTCTGTTTCCTCACTCAGGGAAGGGTTTCTAATAGATTCAAGGAGACGCTAAGCTTTGCAAATGTCTTGCTCAAATAAAGGCAGCTCTGTGAGGGATAGATTTGTTCTGTTTATGGAGAAAACTTGCCAGTCATGTTTCACATTGTGTACCCGTCAGAAGAACAACCGTCTTCTTTCACGTCATGGTGAAGATGGAGGCTTGTACAATCGTGACTTCAAGATCTCAGATCAGAGGCGTCATGAGCCGTGACTTTTTTAGACTAACTGGAGACTGACCGCCAACTTGTTCCGGAAGTTGTGGTAGACTTAGAGAAATGTACTGCTGGTCAGATCAGAAAGAGTTTGAAAGCCATCCTGAAGTTTTACTACCATAAAATCTGATGGAGGGTTTAGCTGTGCCACTGAAAGGATGCTATTTTCAGCTTTTAGACCAGAGCATCATGGTCTTTGCATGGTAGGAATTTGACGAAACCTCAGTAGTCCTCAAGATGCTTGTCTTAGTTTTCAAGGTTAGACTAAGAAATTTAGCTCTTGAGCCAGTCCTACGGGAGGTGGTCTCCCAGAACAGTGAGTTTTTCTTTATTTCAATTGTAATAACTATGGGACTGTTGAGAAGATGATGAAATGTCATAGACTTAATGGAAGCATTCAGCATTTGACTATAAATTCTGGCAGAGAAGAAAGGTACATTTTTTGGCTTGCTTGCATCTCAGACTAAATCTCTGGGACCATTAGAAACCATGTAAATATCATCTCACTCTGTCAGGCCACATCTGTCTTCTACGTATATACCAACATGGGTTTTGGTTCAGGGTTAAATATTAACTCTCTGAAAATTAATGATGATTTAATTATTAACATAATGAGGATTCCATATCAGAAAGAAGTATTCAGAGCCTATGAAGCACTTTGAGTAGGACTTAGGAGAACTGAGTTTTTGTTTCTGTTTATATGATACTATTGAGTTGAAACAAGTCATGAGCCTCATCTAGGCCTCAGCTTTCTCATCTAAAAGTGGAGTTATATTTGATGGTTCCCTTTTGTCCCTTATACTGCTAATGCATCTTATTAGGAGCCATGTTCAAAAATTCTCATTAATGTCAAAGATCTTTAAGAAGAATTCCCATCAAAAATAAGTTTGTATGATTAGTTCCAGCAAGCTTTCCTATAGTATCCTCATTGTATTGGTCAAGTTGGGCTGCTATAACAAGCCACCATAGACAAAGGGGCCTAGACAACAGATACTGATCACATTTCTAGGGACTGAGAGGACAGAGATCAGGGTGCCAACCTGATCAGGTCCTGGTAGGGGCTCTCCTTCTGGCTTGCAGATAACTATCTTGTTGCTGTATTCTTTTATGATGGAGAGAGAACAGGTGGGCTGGGGGAGTGCCATAGGGTTTTTTTCTCTTCTTATAAGACCACTAATCCCATCATGAGGGCACCAGCCTCATGATCTCTTCTAAATCTACTATCACACTGCGGGTTAGGGATTCAGCATTTGAATCTGGGAGGATACATCAATCTGTAACACTCATCTTTCAAAACCGGGTGTGATTTCCTCCTATTCACTTCTTATTGTTTTGTTTGTTTTCTGGTTTTGGTGGGGTGGGGGTGATTTTTTTTTTTTTCCTGTATTGCACTGCATGGCATGTGAGATCTTAATTCCTTGACCAGGGATCAAACCCATGACCCCTGCATTGGAAGTCCAGAGTATTAACCACTGGATTGCCAGGGAAGTCCCCCTATTCACTAATTCTTAATATTTGCAAAAGATCCTATATAATTTCCTTCTTGCAGAGAATCAGAAATTTTAAAGTTTAGTTATGAACTCTAAGGAAACAAAAATTTTTAATACAAAGGAACTTTAGGTGAACTCTTCCCTGTAAAGCTAAAGAGGTTAATTGGCTTCTGGAAGGTGCGTTTCTTTTTTCTTTTTCCTCTTGGAGCCTCCATGTATGAAGTCTTCATTTAAGAAACTTCTGTCTCTTATGAATCAAGAACATTGTAATGAATCATAACACCCAGATTCATAGTAAGCCTTGCTACTTAAAATGTGGTTCACCAATGAGCAGTATTAGAATCCCCTAGGAGCTTGTTATAAATTCAGAATCTCAGCCTCCACCCAGATCTACTGAATCAGAACTTGAATTTTAACAAGACCTCAGGTGATTTCTCTGCACTTTACAGTCTGAGAGGCACTCTTAGACCATGTAGAACATAGACTTATGATCTCAATTTAGTTATTTCTTCAATGGGCTTCCCTGGTGGGCTCAGATGGTAATGAATCTGCCTGCAATTCTGGAGACCCTGGTTTGATCCCTGGGTAGGGAAGATTCCCTGGAGAAGGAAATGGGGACTTACTCCAATATTCTTGCCTTGGAAATCCCAGACAGAGGAGCCTGGTGGGCTACAGTCCATGGGGTTGCAAACAGTTCATGAGGTTGCAGAGTTGGACACAACTGAGTGACTAACACTTACTGCTTACCAGAGTACTCTTTTGAAAATAATTATAATTTATTGTTTATCTTCTCTGTATTATACCAAGTGTCTTATTTTGAATCTCCACAACAAGGTTAGTAGTGTTTTATTTTGCATATAAAAATATGGGGATTCAGAGAGGTAAAGTAACTTGTCCAAAGTTGCATGCTTGTGAATGACACAGCTTGGATTTAAAGTGAGGATTTCTCTTGCTTTAAATTTCATATGTTTTTCACTAGGCTATATGGTTTAGGCTTTATTTAATGCACATTGACGTATTAGGAGACCTGGGTAGGTGAATCTTTGCTAAAAGTAAAATTTAATTTTTAAGGCTATTGATTTTGGGAAGATTTTAGTTATTAATATCTTAGGACTTAAAAATGAAAATAATTGTTCTTTGAAATTTCATTCAATGAAGTAAAATTTCTTAGACATGTTAGACAAAAACTTTCAGGTTCTAGGTCAAGGAAAAGAAACAAAGTTTCATACTTGTAAAAAGAAAATTTACTCTTTCTCTGTGATTTACTTTACTTTGGGAATAATATTGTGTTTCTGTTATAAACTGAGTTGCATTATTTATAGTTTTTTCCATACTTGATACCCAGTTTGAACTTTGATTATATTAGACACCATTCAGGAATATAAATGATCATGGTGTCCATTTTCTGTTATTGAAACACATCAATTTTCTCTTCACTATTACACTAATTCCTCATAAGTTTTAATGTCACACACAGCAACTTGGGCAACAAATAAAATAACAAAATAAAATAAAATAACAAAAATAACAACAAATAAGATAAAATCTGATCCTCAAACATATTATTGGGAATATTTATTGCTCCAAATAAGCTTTCCACTGGTAACTATTTTTTAAAAATGAGAACAAACATAAAGAGCAAAATAAGATACCTAATAATTCTTATTTGTTTGCACAACATGGAATATTATATCATGAGGCATAAATTTTCCACCTCTTAAGGTTGTCTAGCTTCTTTACCAAAAGTTAATTGCCTGGTTCTTCACTGCCGGCTTATTCTTTTTAAGAAGTCCAGATTCTTGCTTGGATTATTATAGATAATCTATATTAGAGAAAAGAGAATTTTAGTCATATCCACCTATTTATTGTCCGGGTCCCCCTCTAACCCTCTGAAGATGTTAACTTAGAATTTCTGAGTCTGAGCAGTGACATCTTCCAACCTTAATATAGAGAAGAGGTGTAAGAACTGGAAACATAAAGAAGAAAAAAGTGAAATGATTTTTAAAAACAGAAAGATGTACTGTAATTGTGTGGTTTACCAACCATAAGAAGGGAGTATTCTCATTGGCTGGCCCAGGCTATAAAAACAGGGCAGTGCAAACAGGCAGCAGGAGAAAAGGTTGGGACCAAAGGAAAGTAAGAAGGAGTATAGGGTTTAAGCCATCATGGCACCATGTAGAACATAGTAGAGAGATGACAGGAATTAGACTTATTGACAGTGGACTATCAGACTATCTGATAGTGGACTATCAGAGCTAGCAGAGGAGATTGGCAATAGACATAGGGGAAGAAAGCAGAGATGCCATCTAAAATGGCACAGCAATCTGAAAATACTCATTGTAAGACAAACAACTCTGCATTTCTTAATGGTGTCCTGAAACAGCTGAAATCTCACGTGGTGCAATACTTGTGTTCCCGAAAAAGAGTAGAGAAGAAGATAATTCACTTTAAGAAGATTGTTCACAGTAAGTTATCAAAATTTAAGAGCCACCAGAACCTAATAATTTATCCCTGAAGAATCTAGAAACCTTACCCTGTCTCCTGGTTGTTACAGATTGTAGACGTCTTCTTGTTAGACTATGTGTCACCTCTCAGTGAGTTCTCTGAATCTCATTCCAACAGGATTGGAGTTTGTCATGACCACAGTGACTTCATAGGAGATGTAAGTTACAAGAAAAACATTGTACATTGCCATCATTGCAAATTTGCCGGCTATATATTTCTGTGGCATGTCAAGATCCTTTACGGGAGATGAAAACATACCCAGCATAAAATTGTGTTCATTTAAGAAATAGTCTTTATTTTAGATATTTTCAAAATTCTCCTATACATACCTATTTCAAAGTACATGTTCTTTTCCAGGTAAAGCATCTTCCTATAACTTTTTAGTGACCATCTGGAGTTAAAATGTCATGTTCTTGGGAATTATGAGCTTGATTTGTACAATTGCAAAGCCTTCATTTTTGAAGGAAATTGGAACTGGATATGGAATCATGTGGCAAGTCTGTTCCTTGAAAATGATTCATAGGTGAGCCCAACGAGTGGGGCTGTCTTCTTCCTTTTCACTACCTATAATTGCTTCCTTGGAGGAAACTGCCTTGCCCCAGTACTGCAGACCAGTGTCGTGTGAGGAAATGTGTTTGCTAGTTGCTTAATCGCTCAGGTAGGAGAAAGCCACTGACACAGTCTCTTCTCTTTCTTCATTTCCCTCATGATTCAAATTTCAGATCTGTGGATTCTTAGAGCTAAAAGAGGATCATCCAGCTCACTTACGGTGGGATGTTAAAGACATGGCTGGTCAATGTTGCTTTGCTGCAGGGCTTGGCGCTAGAACTCAAGTCCCATGCTTCACAGTTCAGTTCAGTTCAGTTGCTCAAATGTGTCTGACTCTTTGCGACCCCATGGACTGCAGCACGCCAGGCTTCCTTGTCCATCACCAACTCCCAGAGCTTACTGAAACTCATGACCATCGAGTCGGTGATGCCATCCAACCATCTCATCCTCTGTCGTCCCCTTCTCCTCCTGCCTTCAATCTTTCCCAGCATCAGGGTCTTTTCCAATGAGTTAGTTCTTTGCCTCAGGTGGCCAAAGTATTGGAGTTTCAGCTTCAACATCAGTCCTTCCAATGAATATTCAGGACTGATTTCCTTTAGGATGGACTGATGGACTGGTTGGATCTCCTTGCAGTCCAAGAGACCCTCAAGAGTCTTCTCCAACACCACAGTTCAAAAGCATAAATTCTTTGGTGCACAGCTTTCTTTATAATCCACTCTCACATCCATACATGATTACTGGAAAAACCATAGCTTTGATTAGACAGACTTTTGTTGGCAAAGTAATGTCTCTGCTTTTTAACATGCTGTTTAGGCTGGTCACAGCTTTTCTTCCAAGGAGCAAACGTCTTTTAATTTCATGGCTGCAGTCACCATCTGCAGTGATTTTGGAGCCCCCCAAAATAAATTCTGCCACTGTTTCCATTATTTCCCCATCTATTTGCCATGAAGTGATGGGACCAGATGCCATGATCTTAGTTTTCTGAATGTTGAGTTTTAAGCCAGCTTTTTCACTCTCCTCTCGCACCTTCATCAAGAGGCTTCCCGGGCCAGAGCTCTTTTCTAGGACACCATTCTCACTATGCCTGTGACAGCTGCTGAACTCGCCCAAGGCTAGCTGACTGATGGAGAGAACCATGAATTTGGGAGATGAAAAGTCTCAATTTGATGCTTGATTTGGCACTGTCATTTTAGACTTCAGCTGTTGAGAGGAGGATTAAATTTGATTAAAGTGACATGATGGGTCACTTCCAGTGCTTGGTTTGTTTCCCTAAGCATAGATGCTGACTAAAAAGAGATCAGACCAATTCCTACATGGCTTAAGGAGGAAAGAGGTGTGATTATGAGGATGTTTCTGTTTCTGAAGTTAAAGGGTGAGGTACATGGTGGGCTCTCTGTGGTTGAATGAACTCTTCTCGGATACTATGCTGACATTTTGAATTACTCACATTCATTTGGTGGTTCTTTAGTTTTAAACCAGAGTCTTCACATCTGCCCTCTGGTATTTGTCATTTAAAATACCCTAAAAATATGCACCATCCATTCACCTCTGTCTTTCCCCTACCCTAATAATATTGCAAATCTTTGCTGAGAAAATAGCCTGTAAACGGTTAGCTCCTGCCTTCTCCTTACAAGTGCCAGGGTTAAAAACGAATATTAGAACTGGGAAGTGTTCACACACAAATGAAAAGCTTTTGACAGGCAAACCACTCCAGTATTCTTGCCTGGAAAATCCAATGGACAGAGGATCCTGGCAGACTATAGTCCATGGGATTGCAAGAGTCAGACACTACTTAGTGACTAAACCACCACCAAACACCTGTTTAAGAAAGCCTATTTTCTCTTTCTTGCTGATAAATTGCCAGAGGATTTCTCAAATTATTCTGCCATTGTGTCTTTTCACCTGACTAGCGAGTACAGTTAATGGCGTCTAGTGGCATCTCTGCCTGGTTTGTCAAACACAAGTCTCTGTTAGGTGCCCAGCCCCATGAGGTCTCTGGCATCCTAGAACCCACCAACTTTTGCATATTCCCTGCTGAGCATAGGGCCAGCTTTCCTCAGAGTTGCCACTAACTTTTCTATGGCTGTGCTTACTCCTATCACTTCCTGTGGCTCTACATTCTTTTAAAGATAACCTAGTTTTATTTCTTTACTAAAGTAATTTGGGTAAAGCATAGAGGTTTTAGTCACTGGTGTTTTCTTGACCACAAATAAAGCATAAAAATAAGGGCTCTGTGTGTATGCTCAGTCGTGTCCGTCTCTTTGCCATCCTATGGACTGTAGCCCACTAGGCTCCTTTCGTCCATGGGATTCTCCAGGCAAGAATACTGGAGTGGTTGCCATTTCTTCCTCTGGGGGTTCTTCCTGACCCAGGAATCAAACCTGCATCTCCTGCATTGGCAGGTGGATTCTTTACCACTGAGTCGCCTGGGAAACCCAAGTGCTCTGTAGTAGATAGTATTTCAGAAGCTGAATTCCAACATCCACTGAACTGAACAGTGGAAACTTTCTAAAGAAAAGAATCTCTGACCCAAACTGAGAGGTTGTTCCAGTCCTTTGAAAAGCCCATGTTCAGTTTGCAGTCGAATGAAGGTTAGTGACATTCTTATATATTTTGGTTACATCACATTGTTTGAGATCATAATGTGCCTAATGTTCTTTACACCTGTCTCAAACTTTTCCTTTTTGCCTTTCTTTTAAAGTCAAACATTATCATAATTAATATTTAAAAAGAGATTTTTACTAGGAATCGATGAGACATTTGGCATTTGCCTTCATTTTCTTTGGAAGATGCTTATTTTTCTTGTCAGCTATAGGGGAATAAACCTGCTATGAAAGCTGATAGACCCCAGCCGTCAGGAGCATTTGTCTGGTATTATTTCGATAGTCCTACACATGACATTGCCAACAGACTGTCACAGAAACTAAGAAACATAGTGAACATCATTTATTTTTTGTGGAAACAGTATGGGTTTTCCCATTATAAGAGCACTGTAACAAATATAACCCAAAGAAATTCTTTAAGATAAATATTTATGTAAGGTATGGATGACACACTGGCCTTGCCACTTTTGGGTACTTTAGTACTTTAGCAGAAAGCACTGTTCTTTTTTTTTAAAAAAAAACTTTTGATTTTGTATTGCAGTATAGCCAATTAACAATGTTGTGATAGTTTCAGGTGAATAGTGGAGGGATTCAGCCATATATATACATGTATCCATTCTCCCTCAAACTCCCCTCCCATCCAGACTTTCACACAACATTGAGCAGAGTTTCCTGTGCTATACAGTAGGTCCTTGACAGTTATCCATTTTAAATATAGCCGTGTATACATGACCTTCCCAAACTTTCTAACTATCCCTTCCCCGCTTCCTTTCCACCAGCAACCATAAATTCATTCTCTGTCTGTGAATCTTATTTTGTAAATAAGTTCATTTGTATCATGTTCTTTCAGATGAACATATAAAGGACATCATACGATGTTTCTGCTTCTCTGATTTACTTCACTCAGTATGACAGTCTCTGGGTCCATCCTTCTTGCTGCAAATGACATTATTTCATTCTTTTTAATGGCTGTGTAATATTCCACTGTATATCTATATCGATCTATATATATCACATCTTCTTTATCCATTCCTCTGATGATGGACATTTAGTTGTTTCCATGTCTTGGCTATTGTAAACAGTGCTGCAATGAGCATTGGGGTGCATGTATTCTCTTGGGCCATGTTTTCCCCAAATATATGCTGAGGAGTGGGATTGCAGGGTCATATGGTGGCTCTAGTTTTAGTTTTTTGAGGAACCTCCATACTGTTCTCCATAGTGGCTGTACCCATTCAGAAGGCATTGTTTTTGTGTTAGAGATAACATTTGCAGTGACGATATGTAATGTGGAACAGTGGAATTCTGTCGCGGTGGAGATGTCGGGAAACCAGATGTAGCTTCTTCATAGAGTCAGGAGGGAGATTCACAGTGCAGTGCTCTCCTCAGGTTTTAACTTGCACAGTGAATGAGTATGCGATTAAGTGATGTTCTTTACAGAAGCCTTTTCTAGAGTATGAACTATCTAACAAGGAGAATTGCAAGCAAGTCATTTTTATAAACATTCCTGTTTGTGGTTAGTTTGGGAATCTGGATTCTTTGGAGAGCAATATCTTTCCTTTTGGTTTTATGACCATCTTTTTCTTAATGCTTAGGAAGAAACGAGCTTTGCCAAACATCTTTTTTTCCCTCTGGCATTAGTGTCTTCTGGAAAATGAAAATGGAAATGGCCCAGTTTCTCTTACTAAAGTCTTCAGATATTTATATATGTAGTTTAATAGTTTCATCCTGAGAAAATGAAGCACCTTTCCACATTTTTTTAAGGGATAGAAATGAAAAGTTACCAGTTTACTATCAATGGAAAATAGACCTTCTATGGTGACATACACATTTTTATGTGGATATATTCAAATAGAGACAGACAAAATTGGCAAAATGAATAGAGGAGAGCAGGCAGGAACTATGCTTGCAATTCATGTCTATGACCAATTCAATCTAAAGGAAAGACTAAACATTTCATGTTTTTGTTTGTGGCAGTTAAGTCCTTTTAGTTTTTTGCTAATAATGAGACAACTCTGCAGAAGGTAAAATAATAAAAATGTTTTCACTGTCTACTTTTGTCCTGAAATTACTATTCCGTGAGTTTATGGAAAACATTTAAAGAAGCCTAAGATAACCCAAATACAACCAAAGGAGAGCACAGACTGTGTTTTGTGAGTGTGCAATGCATGGGACTGTTTCAGTCTAGTCTATGATGAGATATTTATTCATTCCTAGGCACAATCCCACAACTCAACTTCCTAGAGTGTCAAATGATTCTTCTTATTTGTCTGACACTTCTCTTCTCTGACAACAAATATTGCTCATGCTCTGTGTTATAGAAACTGTGGCAGCTCTGTCTCTAGTGGGGGAAAGTTGAGACATTGTCACGGGCCTCCCTTATTGCCCTTCCTCATAAGTAGGCATCAGCGTACAAAGGAGACAATAAACGAGAACAGGTCTCGTGAGCTGCCAAAGGCTATGTCAATGAGATTCGAAAACAAAAGTTGGGCTTTATTCTATCACACTGTCACATCCAAGAAGGGGTCGCTGATGGACGACAAACGTTTGATATTTAGAAACTATCAGACAAAAGCCCAGTCTTTTCTGCACAAAGTTCTCCAAAAGTATTAGGAAACAAATTAATGCAAATATAATTCAAGTTAAAGTACTATTTTAGCATAGTTATTTTGTCACATCTCTTTTCTGATGGCCATTCTTTGGGTAATTTTTGTGCTAAGCCATTTTGGATTTCATCTGACATGTTGATGGCAGAGTGGTGTGTCCTATGTGCATGGAAAATAAACGTGGAAAATGACTTATTGTTGCTGTCTGAAAGCTCTTCAGTTTCTGAATTCTAAGGCAAATTAGGTCTCAGGTTTCATTTTTGTGGCAGTAGTATCAGTGAGTGATAAAAACTAGAATGTTTGAATTTACCTATATCCACACATATCAGAAAAGAGAATTCTTTTTTCATAAGAAAAGGTTAAGCAGTTGTTTAGAAAACTTCACAATATTTCTACTGCTTGCCTTTAAGTCACTTTCCTCCAAGTGGCTTTAAAATTATTATCATCAGCTCAGCTGCAATGGGATGGATGTTCTTCTATCTCATGAACCCAAAGACAAATTCTTAGCTAATTCAAATGGTATTTGCTATGGTCAGTGAAGAAAATTACCCATTTAAGGGCTGCTAACATCATGAGGGTGCAGTTAGGAGGGTTAAAAACGTGTAGTTGAAATGCTGTTCTTGCAATACATCTGTTTGGAAAGCAAACATATTTAAAATGAGATAAGTGAAAATAAAATATTGCATCACACAGAACTATTCAGTTTAAAACAGGTGGGATCTTGAATTAAAAGCAGCATGAGTGGAAGGTATTATAAAATATACCCACCTGTGGTTTGGAGCTAGAAAGTTTGGGGCTGAGTTTTTAAAACAATTACTACCATCAACCATGCAAACCACACCAAGAAAATCCTGCAGACTTGCTTTGTGATTTTAAGCAGAGAGCATAAGTGATTTTTCTTTGGAAAAATGGAAAACACAGCAAAATAAAGCAAAAGAATCATTTCTGAATTCCTGAAGGAATGTAGATTTGCAGAATTGAGGCGGTTTCTTGTTGGTTTTATCAAGTGGGCACCTGAGATAAGGAGAACCAGCAACAGACAATTTGCAATTATTGAGAAAAAGCTGAAAGGAACATGGGTCCCTCTTCTCAGCCTCGGCCCTCCAGGTTGGTGCAATACTATTTCTCCAATTTTACAAATGAGTGGACTGTGACCCAGAAAGATTGGTGGTTCTTCCACGACCATACAACTAACACGGTAGAAAGGGAATTCAGACCTGGGTTATCTGCCCCTTCTTATACACGTCTGAAACTACAATGTTCTCTTTTGGCTTGTGAGATTTTTATTATATATATATATATACATATATATATGAGGCCATCACTGCATTTCTTAGATGCTTGCAAGGATCAAGAGTTAATTACAGAGAGATTGGGATTGCCAGCCCTGCCTTTGTTGAATATGACCTTTACCCACTTTATGTATCACTGAAGCCATTCTGTCTATTTCTTTTAATTATTACAAAATCCCCTTTAAAAGTGTTCCTCTAGGGGATCTTCCTGACCCAGAGATCGAACCTGTGTCTCCTGCATTGCAGGCTGGTTCTTTACCTGCTGAACCATCTGGGAAGCCCCTTGAAAGTGTTATTCTTCTGTTTTTATAGCCCCGAGGCCCAACCTGGTTAAATTACTTGCCTGAAGTCAGTGTTAGCATACAGTCAACCAGGATTAAAAGCTCACCCTGTTTAAGTCTGTAGCTACTGCTACATTTATTATCTCTGAAATCTTCACAGGGAAAGAGACTAAATAACAGGGCTGTGGTTTCTAATTTAAAATTGTCTGTTACATGACAAGCAAAAGATCCTTAGAACGTCTCTAAGAAAAAGAAAAATAGTTTGGGGAATCCTGGGTCTCTTCTTAGTGAGGACTCAGCAGCCTTGCTCTGTTGTTTTACTTGTTAGGGGTTTTCCTTTACTGCATATTAATTCCTCATCCCCGTGGTACGAGAAATTTAAGGAGCAGGAAAGGGCTGTCTGGCTCACTGGGACCGGGCTGCTATTTAGTCTGGCTGTTTCCTACGCTGTAAGTCGATTGATTATCCTGCCTATCGTGTGTTGACATATTTTGCTTGCTGTACTGATTATACACTGGGAGTGCTAATTCTTTTATTGGGTTAGAGTTCAAAGGTGCTCATCTGTCAGCAGAAAGTCTCTCATTTCATGGCGTGCGCGGTCTCCTCTGATATCTGTCATTTATATACTGTTCTCAGAGGTTTTCCTCTGATTTCTGGTCCTAGTTCAATAGCAAAGATCTTGAAGGAGTTTCCTTTGTAGTGGGCTATTTTGTACGGTTTTTGGAGGCAGATTCTGCTCTTTGAAGATATGCAGAATTGGCATTTCACAGACTCTAACTGAAGCAATGGAAATCACACTATATCCTGCTCTTTGATTTTAACAACTCTGTTGGTGCAGATCTCCAAATCTTGGACTTTGCTCAAACACGGTAAATTTCTGAGACCAATAAACGAAGAGATCCAAACTTGGGTTTTGCATGTCAATATCACTGCTGTCTGGCTAACCATCAGGGAATAGATTCCCATGAAGAAGAGTCTGAGAGTGGAGATTCAATTACTCAGAACAACATAAAATCTCACCTTATGTCCAAATGTCTTTTTCATCAAATCTGAGAAATTATAGTGGTATGTAAATATTTGTGTGTGTATGTATATTTATATGCTTAGTCGCTCAGTCATGTCGAATTCTTTCCTACCCTTTGGGCTGTAGGCTGCCAGGCTCCTCTGTCCTTGGGATTCTCCAGGCAAGAATACTGGTGTGGGTTGCCATTTCCTTCTCTAGGGTATCTTCCCAACTCAGGGATTAAACCCTCATCTCCAGTGTCTCCTGCATTGCCGGCAGATTCTTTACCTGTTGAGCCATTGGGCAATGCATAATTCCGAATTGGAATCATAAGTAGAAATATCCTTCAAAGTCATCACTTTGGTTACCTATGATGAGGTATTTTGCAATTATTTTGAGGTAATTGACATAAGTAGCTTGCTGTTCTTGACAGGATTGCCAATACGTCAGGAATACGTTCTGTTATAGCTTATAGTTGAATTTATATTTTCTTACATGTTGCATTTAGAAGTGATCAGAATAATAAAAATAAAGTGTCATAGTAATCATAATTTTAAAAATGGTCTTTGTGAATTGGTAAGATAATCAATGATGACTAGTGTATGTTCTAAATAACTTATGGTGTTTGAACAAGTTACTCTTCATATAAAACATGGACAAACCCTGATCTAGAGAAGTAGCTGGAATTGGTTCTTAAGCAACTGGGCCATGTGTCTAGAGGGGAGTTAAGCAAAGCCATAGCAGTCCCTTGCTGGAAAAGAGAGGAACATGGGAGTTATTGTCATATTTTAATGACTTTATTTATTGTTTTTCTTCACTTTTTCATTTTTTTCTTTTTCTTTTTTTTTATTGAAGGATAACTGCTTTATAGAATTTTGTCATTTTCTGTCAAACCTCAACATGAATCAGCCATAGGTATACATATGTCCCTTCCCTTTTTGAGCCTCCCTCCCATCTCCCTCCCCATCCCACTCTTCTAGGTGGATACTGAGCACCTGTTTGAGTTTCCTGAGCCATACAGCAAATTCCTGTTGGCTATATATTTTACACATGGTAATGTAAGTTTCCATGTTACTCTTTCCATACATCTTACCCTCTCTTCCCCTCTCCCGATGTCCATAAGTCTATTCTCTATGTCTGTTTCTCCATTGCTTCCCTGTAAATAAATTCCTCAGTACTATTTTTCTAGATTCCATATATATGTGTTAGAATACAATATTTATCTTTTTCTGACTTACTTTGTATAATAGGTTCTAGGTTCATCAACCTCATCAGAACTGACTCAAATGTGTTCCTTTTAATGGCTGAGTAATATTCCATTGTGTATATGTATCACAACTTCTTTATCCATTCATCTGTTGTTGGACATCTAGGTTGCTTCCATGTTCTAGCTATTGTAAATAGTGTTGCAATGAAGAATGGGATACATGTGTCTTTTTCAATTTTGGTTTCCTCAGGGTATATGCCTAGGAGTGGGATTGCTGGGTCATATGGTGGTTTTATTCCTAGTTTTTTAAGGAATCTCCATACAGTCTTCCATAGTGGCTGTATCAATGTATATTCCTGACAACAGTGCAAGAGTGTTCCCTTTTCTCCACAGCCTCTCCAGCATTTATTGTTTGTGGACTTTTTGATGATGGCCATTCTGACTGGTGTGAGCTGATATCTCATTGCAGTTTTGATTAGCATTTCTCTAATAATGAGCGATGTTGAGCATCTTTTCATGTGTTTGTTAGCCATCTGTATGTCTTCTTTGGAGAAATGTCTGTTTAGGTCTTTTCCCCACTTTTTGATTGGGTTGTTTATTTTTCTGGCATTGAGGTATATGAGCTGCTTGTATATTTTGGAAATCAATCCTTTGTTATTTGTTTCATTTGCTATTATTTTCTTCCATCCTGAGGGTTGTCTTTTCACCTTGCTTATAGTTTCCTTGGCTGTGCAAAAGCTTTTAAATTTAATCAGGTCCCACTTGTTTGCTTTTGTTTTTATTTCCGTTACTCTAGGAGGTGGGTCATAGAGGATCTTGCTTTGATTTATGTCATCGAATGTTCTGCCTATGTTTTCCTCTAAGAGTTTTATAGTTTCTGGTCTTATATTTAGGTCTTTAATCCATTTTGAGTTTATCTTTGTGTATGGTATTAGGAAGTGTTCTAATTTCATTCTTTTACATGTAGCTGTCCAGTTTTCCCAGCACCATTTATTGAAGAGGCTGTCTTTGCCCCATTGTGTATCCTTGCCTCCTTTGTCAAAAATAAGGTACCCACAGGTGCATGGGTTTATTTCTGGGCTTTCTATCTTGTTCCATTCGTTATATTTCTGTTTTTGTGCCAGTGCCATACTGTCTTGATGACTGTAGCTTTGTAGTATAATCTGAAGTCAGGAAGCTTGATTCTTCCAGCTCCATTCTTCTTTCTCAAGACTACTTTGGCAATTTGGGGTCTTTTGTGTTTCCATACGAATGGTGAAATTTTTTGTTTTAGTTCTATGAAAAATGCCATTGGTAATTTGATAGGGATTGCATTGAATCTGTAGATTGCATTTGGTATTATAGTCATATTCACAATATCGATTCTTCCTACCCAGGAACATGGAGTATCTCTCCATCTGTTTATGTCATCTTTGATTTCTTTCATTAATGTCTTATAATTATCTGTGTACAGTTCTTTTGTCTCCTTAGGTAAGTTTATTCCTAGATATTTAATTCTATTTTTTGCAATGGTGAATGGGATTGATTCCTTAATTTTTCTTTCTGATTTTTCATTGTTAGCATATAGAAATGCATGTGATTTCTGTGTATTGATTTTGTATCCTGCAACTTTGCTAAATTCATGGAATGGCTCTTGTAATTTTCTGATTCTATCTTTAGGGTTTTCTATGTACAGTATCATGTCATCTGCAAACAGTGAGAGCTTTACTTCTTTTCTTATCTGGATTCCTTTTATTTCTTTTTCTTCTCTGATTGCTGTAGCTAGGACGTCCAGAACTATGTTGAAAAATAGTGGACACCCTTCTCTTGTTCCTGATCTTAGGGGGAATGCTTTCAGTTTTTCACCACTGAGAATAATGTTTACTGTAGGCTTATCATATATAGCCTTTACTATGTTGAGGTAGGTTCCTTTTATGACCATTTTTTGAAGAGTTTTAATCATAAGTGAGTGCTGAATTTTGTCAAAGGCTTTTTCTGCATCTATTGATATTGTCATATGGTTTTTAATCTTTCAATTTGTTAATATGGTATATCACATTGATTGATTTGCATATATTGAAGAATCCTTGCATTCCTGGAATAAACCCAACTAGATCATGGTGTATGAGCTTTTTGATGTGTTGCTGAATTCTGTTTGCTAGAATTTTGTTGAAAATTTTTGCATTTATGTTTATCAGTGATATTGGCCTATAGTTTTCTTTTTTTGTATTGTCTTTGTCTGGTTTTGGTATCAGGATGCTGGTGGCCTTGTAGAATGCGTTTGGAAGTGTTCCTTCCTCTGCAATTTTCTGAAGGAGTTTTAGAAGGATAGGCATCAGCTCTTCTCTTCTCTAAATGTCCTGGGCTTTTGTTTTGGGGGAGATTTCTTATCGCAGCTTCAATTTCAGTGCTTGTAATTGGGTTGTTCATAATTTCTATTTCTTTCTGCTTCAGTCTTGGAAGATTGAACTTTTCTAAGAATCCGTCCAGTTCTTCCAGGTTATCCATTTTATTGCCACATAGTTATTCATAGTAGTCTCTTATAACCCTTTGTATTTCTGCATTGTCTATTGTAACCTCTCCTTTTTCATTTCCAGTTTTTCTGACTTGATTCTTCTCTCTTTTTTTATTGATGAGTCGGGTTAAAGGTTTGTCAATTTTGTTTATCTTCTCAAAGAACCAGCTTTTAGTTTTATTCATCTTTACTACTGTTTCTTTCATTTCTTTTTCATTTATTTCTGCTCTGATCTTTATGATTTCTTTCCTTATACTAATTTTGGGGGGTTTTTGTTCTTCTATTTTCCAGTTGTTTGGTGTAAAGTTAGGTTGTATATTTGATGTTTTTCTTATTTCTTGAAGTAGGATTGTGTCGCTATAAACTTTCTTCTCAGAACTGCTTTTGCTGCATCCCATAGGTTGTGAGCTGTTGTGTTTTCATTGTCATTTGTTTCTAGAATTTTTTTGATTTCCCTTTTGATTTCTTAAGTAACCTGTTGGTTATTTAGAAATGTGTGTTTAATCTCTCTGTGTTAGTGTTTCTTACAGTTTTTTTTCTTGTAATCGATATCTAGTCTCATAGCGCTGTGGTTGGAGAAGATGCTTGATATGATTTCAATTTTCTTAAATTTACTGAGGTTTGATTTTTGACCCAAGATTTGGTCTATCCTGGAGAATGTTCCATCCATGTGCACTTGAGAAGAAAGTGTATTCTTCTGCATTTAGATGGAATGTCCTGAAGATATCAATGAGATTCATCTCATCTAATGTATTATTTAAGACTGTGTTTCCTTACTAATTTTCTGTTTTGATGATCTGGCCATTGGTGTGAGTAGGGTGTTAAAATCTCCTACTATTATTGTGTAACTGTCCATTTCTCCTTTTATGTCTGTTAGTGTTTGTCTTATGTATTGAGGTGTCTTATGTATTGAGGTGCTCCTATGTTGTGTGCATAGATATTTACAATTGTTATGTCTTCCTCTTGGATTGATCCCTTTATCATTATGTAGTGTCCTTCCTTATCTCTTGTAATCTTCTTTATTTTAAGGTCTATTTTGTCTGATATGGGGATTGTTACTCCAGCTTTCTTTTGCTTTCCATTTGCATGGAATATATTTTTCCATCCTCTCACTTTCAGTCTATATGTGTCTTTAGGTCTGAGGTGTGTTTCTTGTAGACAGTATATCAGTCAGTCAGTAAGTTCAGTTGCTCAGTCGTGTCTGACTCTTTGTGACCCCATGAATCGCAGCACGCCAGGCCTCCCTGTCCATCACCAACTCCTGGAGCTTACTCAAACTCATGTCCATCGAGTCGGTGATGCCATCCAGCCATCTCATCCTCTGTCGTCCCCTCCTCCTCCTGCCCCCAATCCCTCCCAGCATCAGGGTCTTTTCCAATGACTCAACTCTTCCCATGAGGTGGCCAAAGTATTGGAGTTTTAGCTTCAGCATCAGTCCTTCCAATGAACACCCAGGACTGATCTCCTTTAGGGTGGACTGGTTGGATCTCCTTGCAGTCCAAGGGACTCTCAAGAGTCTTCTCCAACACCACAGTTCAAAAGCATGAATTCTTTGGTGCTCAGCTTTCTTCACAGTCCAACTCTCACATTCATATGTGACTACTGGAAAAACCATAGCCTTGACTAGACAGACCTTTGTTGGCAAAGTAATGTCTCTGCTTTTTAATATGCTATCTATGGGTCTTATTTTTGTATCCATTCAGCCAGTCTGTGTCTTTTGGTTGGAGCATTCAGTCCATTTATATTTAAAGTAACTATTGATATATGTGTTCCTATTGCCATTTTCTTAATTGTTTGGGGTTGATTTTGTAGATCTTTTTTCTTCTCTTGTATTTCTTGACTATCTAAGTCCTTTTAACATTTGTTGTAAAGCTGGTTTGATGGAATTCTGAATTCTCTTAACTTTTGCTTGGCTGAAAAGCCTTTTATTTCTCCATCAATTTTGAATGAGATGTTTGCTAGGTAGAGTAATCTCGGTTGTAGATTTTTCCCTTTCAGTACTTTTAATATATCCTGCCATTCCCATCTGGCCTGCAGAGTCTGCTGAAAGATCAGCTGTTAAGCGTATGGGGTTTCCCTTGTATGTTACTTGTTGCTTCTCCCTTGCTGCTTTTAATATTTTTTCTTTGTGTTTAGTCTTTGTCAGTTTGATTAGTATGTGTCTTGGTGTGTTTCTCCTTGGGTTTATCCTGTATGGGACTCTTTTTGCTGCTTGGACTTGATTGACTATTTCCTTTTCTATGTTGGGGAAATTTTCAACTATAATCTCTTCAGAAATTTTCTCATACACTTTCTTTTTTCTCTTCTTCTTATGGGACCCCTATAATTTGAATGTTGGTGCATTTGATATTGTCCCAGAGGTCTCTGAGACTGTCCTCAGTTCTTTTCATTCCTTTTACTTTATTTTGCTCTTCAAAAGTTATTTCCACCATTTTATCTTCCAGCTCACTCATTCATTCTTCTGCTTCAGATATTCTGCTATTGATTCCTTCTAGGGTTTTTTTTTTTTTTTTTAATTTCAGTAATTGTGTTTTTTGTCTCTGTATGTTTATTCTTTAATTGTCCTAGGTCTTTGTTAATTGATTCTTGCATTTTCTCCATTTTGTTTTCAAGGTTTTTGATAATCTCTATTATCATTATTCTGAATTCTTTTTCAGGTAGTTTGCCTATTTCCTCTTCATTTATTTGGACTTCTGTATTTCTGGTTTGTTCCTTCATTTGTGTAGTATTTCTCTGCCCTTTCATTAATTTTTTTTTAAACTTATTGTGTTTGAGGTCTCCTTTTCCCAGGCTTCAGGGTTGAATTCTT
The DNA here is from genome assembly GCF_910594005.1 of Cervus elaphus. NCBI lineage: Eukaryota > Metazoa > Chordata > Mammalia > Artiodactyla > Cervidae > Cervus > Cervus elaphus. The sequence continues at coordinate 22,394,936 of NC_057833.1, read as the reverse complement.
TCTTCCTTTTGGTTTCTGCCCTCCTAAGTTTGGTCCAGTGGTTTGTGTAAGCTTCCTCTAGGGTGAGATTTGTGCTGAGTTTTTGTTTGTTTGTTTTTCCTCTGATGAGCAAGCCTGAGTGAGGTGGTAATTCTGTCTGCTGATGATTGGGTTTGTATTTTTATTTTGTTTGTTGTTTAGATGAGGTTTCCTGCACAGGGTGCTACTGGTGGTTGGGTGATGCCAGGTCTTGTATTCAGGTGGTTTCCTTTCTGTTAATTCTCACTATTTGATACTCCCTAGGATTAGTTCTCTGGTAGCCTAAGGTTTTGGAGTCATTGCTCCCACTCCAAAGGCTCAGGGCTTGATCTCTGGTCAGGAACAAAGATTCCTCAAGTAGTTCGTTATGGCATTAAGTGAGATTAAAACAAATATCCTAAAACAAGAAACCAAAGATGAACCCCAGACAAATGGCAGTTACAAAATCAGGCAAATAATAATTAAAATTATGCAATATACAGATACACCCATGAGCAATGTCAAAACAGTCCAGTAAAAATAAAGTACAGTAGATTAACCTGGCAAACAAAGGAAATCAAAAATTATGTTTACCTGTTAAGAACAAAAGTAACTAAAGCACAAACTGGAAAACAAAACTAAAGCCAGGTGCCAAGTGGGGATTAAAGCAATGAAAACTAGCAAATATGTTGAGAAGAAAGGAAAGAAAGAAAAGAAAGAAAAAATAGATATGCAAAGTTAAATAGAGATAGATGAAGAAGATTTATATACATTATAGATTAACTGCAAAGGACAATAGGAAAGGCAAACAAATGAATAAATGTAGAAAAAATATAGTAGGTATAAAAAAATTAAAATTATGGAAAAGATTAAAAAAAAGAAGAAGGAAAGAAAGCAAAAAAAAAAAAAAAAAAAAAAAAAAAAAAAGGAAAACTCCACAGAACTGCAAAAGCCCAATGTAGAGGCAGAGGTTTATAACAATAAAAAATGTGACTGCGAAAAAAGAAAAAAAAAAGCCCAAAGCTTAATTAGATTTCATTGTGCCAATAAAATCGACAACTACAACAGAAGGAGAAAATAAAAGAAAAAAAAATCCAAAAGAATCTACAAAACAAGTCAAAACATAAGAATAATAAATGTTTTTCTTGAGTCACTGCTGTCAGAGTCTTATTCCTCACTGGGAATCACAGCCCACCTCACCTCCCTAGGATGCCCTCCAACACTGCTGATCTCTGGACCTGCTGTGGGGGCAGTTCAGATTCTAACTGGTCCTACTCCTGTGTTTCTTGACCCCAATGTCCACAGCTATCAGAACTAGTACATTTTCTTTTGTGGGAGCTCTCAATGACCTTTTATATATTGCATAGACACAGAGTCTGGCTAGCTGATCTTGTGGATTTAGTCTGCAGCTAGTACAGCTGATGGGAAGGTTTGGGGTCTTCTTCCTTAGCCACACTGTCCCTGGGTTTCAATTGTGTGCTTTTTTCCCCACCTCTGCATGTGGGTTGTCCACTGGGGTTTGCTCCTGAGGCTGCCCTGGAGGACTTGGGTTTGTCCCTGGAAGGGCCAGCTGTGGAGGGGGTGCAATTGCTTGGGTCGCAGGGGTTCTGGCAGCACCAGGTACTCAGGGGAGTTGGAGGCTAGGGCAGCAGGAAATGTAGTGCTCTAGAAAAGTATGGCAACCAGTATTGGCCACTATGCTTCAGTATCCTTGCCTGGAGAACCCCCCTCCCTGACAGAGAAGCCTGGCAGGCCACAGTCTACCGGGTTGCAAAGAGTTGGACACTACCAAAGTGACCCTGCACTCATAGATGCAAGACTTTTCTTGCCTGTGGCAGCTCTGCCCCAGTGAGAGTTAAGCATGAAGTGGTGCAGCTGCTTGGCTCGTGGGGACCCTGGCGGTGCCAAATGTGCAGGGACATGGACTGCCTCCGCGGCAGGAGTTATGGCCCTATCAGAGTCTTTTTTCGAGCCTCTTGTAGCCGGCGATCAGAAGGCCTCTTTGGCCAGTCTTTCTCCATAGCTCTGCCCCTTCAGGCACTTAGAGGGGTCCCGTGTCTGGAGCCCTTCTCTTGTCACGTCAGGCTCTTAAAGGGGCACCCTGGATGGGGTCCTACTCTGTAGTCTGGTGCATCAGTCACTTAAAGGAGCACCTTGACTTTACTTATCTTTTGATAATTTGGGTATTACAAATGATGGGCAGTGATGGAACTATTAGAATAAAAAGGAAATAGGATGATATGGGAAGATTGCATTGGGGTCCAAAAAGTCTGGGTTACTGGAAGACTATGGGTTAGATACGTAAAACCTCTGAGTCTTAGTTATTTTTTAATCTGTCCAATGGGGTTATTACCTATATATACCTGTTTATAGTTTTTCTTTTTTTGCAGAGATTAAATGAGATAATGGTGTAAAGTGCGTAACATCATGGCAGTCTGGCATGTACTATTCAGTCAAAATGAAAACTTTATTACTTTTCATATTCTCATAGACCTTCTCCAACTTCATAATATCATAAGATTATGAAGCCAACTTCATAATATCTTCATCAGTCTTCAGTGGTGTTTCTTGAATTTACATGCACATGGTACTATGATGAGTATGGCACAAAGCAAGATATATAGATGTGGCTCTTTCTAGGAATTTACTTCCACAATCACAGAGAGACTGATGGATTCATAGAATATGATCTGGAAGGGACCTAGGGGGTTCTCTGCATTCATAAATTTTACAGAGGAGGAAATAGATTCCCAGAGAGATGAAAAGATTGCTTAAAATTTTCCAGTTAATTAGTGGCAGTGCCAGAAACAGGACCTGGGTTTCTAGAAGCCTCCTTTATTGTTCTTATTTATTCACTCTTCTTGTTTAAGAAGCAAAGATTATGGTTGTATATCCTAAGAGTTGTTTTTTATTTCAAAATATTTTAGTATTTAAAGATGCACAGCTAATTAAAAAAAAAAAAAAACCCAATACCTAATGTATGTATGAAGTGAGCCAACATGATTAATAGTGTAAAAATACGGGTGGTGATGCCAAACCATGACTCAGGAAGCCTTCCCAAGCTAACCCATAATCTTCACCATTTCCACATACCTCTCCCAATTATTTGATAAAGTCAATTGAATTTTTCTTATTCTTATGCAAAGTACTCTGTAAACACAACAATTCTAACCCATTCTCCCTATCCTTGTCTAATCAGAATCATTTCCATAAGTTTCTTTGATGTAGAAATTTTAGAGCCACCACTAAGAAGTAAGACTAAACTTTTTCTCATTTATTTATGCAGATTTTCAGAGATTTTTAAGAATTCAAGAGGTAGTATATTTAGGGCGCTGGAAGAGAGTTAAATACCCAAGCACCAAAAACTGGATCATGATAAGCATTAAAAAGGACCTAAAGGTTATATTCGGTGGCTTAGCTGGTAAAGAATCAGCCTGCAATGTGGGAGACCTTGGTTCGATCCCTGGGTTGGGAAGATCCCCTGCAGAAGGGAATGGCTACCCACTCCATTATTCTGGCCTGGAGAATTCCTTGGACTATTCCATGGGGTCGCAAAGAGTTGGACATGACTGAGCAGCTTTCACTTTTTCACTTTCATACCATATATTTCTAACTATGGCTGCTTTGTGGAGTTTTATAGACGTATGGTACTATTTGGCTTCCCAGGTGGCACAGTGGAAAAGAATCCGCCTGCCAATGCAGAAGATGCAGATGTGAGTTCAGTCCCTAGGTTGGGAAGATACCCTTGGGTGGGTAATGGCAATATACTCCAATATTCTTGCCTGGAAAATTTGATGGACAGAGGAGCCTAGCAGGCTACAGTCCATGGGGTTGCAAAGAGTCAAACATGACTGAGCAACTGAACATGCATGGATGATACTATTCATTCTGTTTATATTGATCTGGAATATTCCAAGAGGCCAACAACAGTCACTGGACGCTTGTTCTACAAGACCCAGAGTTTATTCCTAGTGCACAAACTGTAACCTTACAGAGCAAAAAATGACCTAAGTCAAAAATCCCCAACATAATTAAATTTAGTATTACTGTACTTTTCTTTTTTATAGCCTTCATTATTACAAAAATTTAGTTATGCATGTCAAGGTCTAGTCATGATTTTATTAATCTGCTATGAACAGATTCTATAATTGTACATTTACCTTGTAGAATGATATCTCTTCGAGAACTTTGTGGTTTAAGAACTATCTAAAGAGAAGCAGAGACAGAGACAGACATAGAGATAGAGATGAGAGAGATAGAGAGGAGGCCAGACAATAAAGAAGAAAGCCTCCTGACCATATTGTCTAGCAGAGCAAGGGAGCATTATAAAAGCTGTGACCTGAAAGCATTGGTAAACTGTTATCTCCCCCTGGGAGAAGCTGGAGTGGCCATTCCACTGTGCTATATAACTCTGGGTGTTCATTAAAAATTCATTCAAGGCTAAATCATATCACTGAACAATGAGTGTGAAGGCCCAGATCTGTGTGTCTGAGACAGGAGGCCGTATCAGGGCCAGGTTCTTTATGTAGTGGGGTCTGTGTCAGACAGACAAGCGGAATGGGAGGTTTCCTTGGAGGCTTTTGTAAAGCTCTGTGCTTCTTCTGGGGGCTCGATTAGAATAATCAGCGGCCTTGGGAAATTCACACGGTTTTGGAGGGGCTGTGATCCATCATCATCCATCATACTTGTGCGCTGGGTGACTGAAGAGCCAAACACCAGGCCGGCGGGGTGGCCAGAGCCCCAGCTCTGCATGGAGCTCCGGGTCTGGGGCAGTGCTCCAGGACGGCGGGCAGTGGGAGGGAAGGTGGAGGCTGTGAGGGAACCAGCCCCGCTGTCAGCCTGTGCTTGAGGGCTGGGGGGTGGGGCCCCCTCTTCCTGCAGTCTCCACAAGCAGCCGTCTAGGAACGGGAAGTAACTGTACTGCGCTTTGGAAGATTTGTAGATTGTTTGCTTTGGATTTCCTCAGCTTAATTTGCGTTTGACTGGGTTTGTTTGGAGTTTATTTCTAATTTATTTTGAGTTTGTGTTTGTTTGCAGGCTTTAACAATTTTGAAAAAGCTCTCCCGAGTGTTTGCTGTTTGACCTTCCTTCTGTGTGCATTTAAACTGTGGGAAGGATTGGATTCTGTCATGTCAAAGAAGGAAAGATAGTGTTATGGTGTGTGTGTGTGTGTGTGTGTGTGTGAAAGAGAGAGAGAGAGAGAGAATGGTGTTTTGGGAGGAGATAACCAATAAAACCCTCACTACATATTCCTTGTATCCCTTTGTTTTTTCAAACTCTTTCTAACTTAGGAAGAAATGTGGTTTTTGATTATTTTCAAAAAATGTTTCAAAACTCCAGTATGAGAAGAGTTCTGTATAGTTCTATAGAAAAGCATTTATTACAATATGATCTCAGAGCCAGTCTGCTAGAGAGTCCTGTCTAAGATTCAGGTGATCAATAGTGACAATTTGGTCCCTTAGACCCTAAGCAAAGTACTTTGGCAGCCAAGAATGTAAATTTTTACCCATTTTCCATTTTGACTTTTCTCAGGAAACTAGGGAGTCAAATCTAGGTGTATGTACACATTATTACCAATTATATACAGTATAACCATAAGTCCCAATTTTATGTTTATCAGTTAAGAAAATGTACTCAAAATTTGCCTTCTGTTTGAGGAGGTTAACTCTCAAAAATAAAAAAAATAGAGATTCCTGTTTCAAAAAATCTGTCTTAATCACTCAGGCTTATGCAAATTAATATAGAACCCCTGCTATCTTGTTTTTATTTTACTTTGTATTATTCACTTTTGATGACCATCAAATCATAAACACATGCCTTCCCTAAAAGAGATGTTTACTGCTATTCTCTTTTAGATGGTGCAAATAAGTCTGTAAAACAAATAGATGTCTTCTAGTTCCTTCTTCCTTCTTTTATACTTATTAAAATGAAAATCCAAAGCAGAATGCCTAGAAGTATATTGCAATTTGACAGGATTTCCTTTGTGTGCCTATGAGAAAATATGACTAGTGAAAAAGGAAGTAGATATAGTATGTGCATGTGATGTTATTTTACTGGTATCTGTTGCACCCATTGCAATGAGACTCTTGGGATGTGGAACCTAAATTAAAATAATCATAAATAATGTCAAACAATAATAAATAAAACTCAACTTCCACCCTCTCCGTTTTCCCTTTTTTCTTTCACTGGGAAAATACACAAGTAAATAATATCAAGCAGATTGGCCACTTTTGGGAAAGGAAGCACCTGGGCTCAGCTGGGCATGCACCTCCCCCCTCCCCCCCATGCCACATGCTTAGAGTTTTGGTGTCCTGCATAGAGGGCAAGCAGAAAAGGGTACTGGGTAGAGAATGTAGACTTGCAAGATTTCCTGTATATTCACTTACTGGGTTTAAAAAATTATCTTAGTAAATTAGATTTTTTGAAATTAACTATTTTTTCTTAAATGTCTCAAATGTGGGGGGCAAAATTACATGTAGGCTAAATTTAATAAATTTGTCAAAATCACTGCGATAAGGAGTTGTTTGGAGCCTTTCCTGTGGAATTCCATCTCCAGCAACATTGAACCATTGTTCAAAGAGACTCTGTGTCAGGCAAACACCTTGTGAAGCCAAGTATCTGAGTTAAGATTATCAGGATATATGGAACAACTTACAGTGCAGGAACTTAAGAGTGATCAATGTTTAAAAGTATAGCTACTAATTTGAAGGAATGAGGCTTGGTATGGTGTCCACATTCCTTACGAGTCTGTTGGATCTGGTGAGGATATCTTAGAATGCCTTACTTGGTATTTTCTCTATTTGTACTTGTAAGAATGACATTTTTTTTTCCTCCTGTCCTTATGTTGATGGTAGGCTCTTCATGAAATCTTCCATCAAGGAAAAAGCCTCTGGTTCTATAGTGCCTTCACTCTCTAGGTACTCAGAGTTCTCTTGCTGCCTCCTGACTGCCCGGGGCTCCTATTCCAGTGTTTGGCAGCCCAGACTGTGTTCTCATGCCCAGAATGTGTGCTATTCCTCAGCGTGGCAGCTTCTACTGATCACTGATAAACTGACTCACCATGTAGTATATTGGTTTATCAGGATTATTTTATGCCCCTATCCCCTACTCCATCACCAAATTCTCTCAATTTTAATTTTCAAGTCTTTCTCTCTTTTATTTTTCATCCCCCACTTTTGCTGTCATCTTTTTTTTTTAAACCCTTTATGATCTTTCTCATGGATTTTTGAGATAGCTCCTCACTGACTCATCTGCCTTCTATGTCACCCCCCCTTAAATATCTCCTGTTTTTTGAGTCAGAGTGATCACCCTCAAACACAGCTCCGATTTTTCCATTCTCCTCCCTGAGACTCTCCACTAGCACCATATTCATATAGGAGAAAGGTCAGACTCTAGGACATGGCATAGAGGACTTCGACTCTTGGGCTCTTCGCTTCATTGTTTCTTTTTTTCACCTGTCTACCTTCTTTCTCTCTATAAATCAGGCGATATTGAGAAACCCTTAGTCTCATGCTCATACTAAACAGGGCACACTTTAAAGATATGCTCCTTCTTTTTGGAAGAGTTTGTCTTCTCTTGTCTTTTCTCTGGGAAACTCCTTTGAAACTATCTTTATTCCTTCACACCCTGCTTAGGTGTCCCCATCCCTGGGCAGCCCTTCCTAACTTTTCTCAGAATGGATTCCTTTCTCTTCTGCACTTTGTACGTAGTTTGTGGATTATGGGTACTACATTTTATTCACACAGTTTCCTTCTCTCCTGGACTATGGCTCTTTGAAGCCAGGAATAAGGTTAGTCATCTCGGGCTTCTAGAATGCAAACCCAGTGTCTGGGTGGCCTGTAGGAGATTTTTAAATGCCTTTTGAAAAGAACAAACTATCAATAATCAGGAGGACTCTTGGAGCTGATTTTGCCTTAACCCAAAGGAATGATGATTAATTGGGGGAGGGTGGGTTTTAGGTATGAGAGCAAGTTGGTCAGGAATATATTTTTGGGCTGGGGAACACAGCTTAAGACAGGCATGGTCTACCATGTCCTCAGGAACAGAGGGGAGGGAGTGTGTGAGCATCACGTGTTGTCTGGGGTTTGGCAGAGTGGAGACATCCATGCTGATGGTGCCCAGATCCCCACACTTAACAGCAGACCCCATAGGTCATTAAAGGCGAGAGCCTATCTAGGAAGATTAGCTGGAGGAAGTGCTTTAGCCACGGAGCAAACAGGCAGTCACTTGATTAGAGCCTCAGACGTGGCATGGCACTGTGGTGTTGGATTTCCATCTGAACCATTACTTGGATATTTGAGATCGTGAGCTTTGGTTCTAACCTGACCTTGCATTTGATTTCTCAGTCCGTGCATCAGAAATTGGCCTTCCTCACTTCTCTCAGACCACATTTACCAGCAATGAGCTCTGTATCCTTTGTTTTTGAACATTTGAAAGGGATGCTGAGCATTAACCCATATGGTGTTTGTTTAGGTGGGGAATCCTAAATAGCTTCTTGCACAGGGAGAACACGGTAGCAAATATATCTTTACAGTAATGTGTTTTAAATCAAAAAGGCTCCATATTTTCCCTTGTGTTTGAATGTGACATTCTTGATCATTCCAGACCCACCTGTCTGAGAACACAGGAATCAAAAACAGGAGTCACTCTCAAATTTCACCTCTATTTAATCCATCACAGGAACATACTGGCTTTTCACTGTATATATAGAAAAAACCACACCAGGACATTTAAACAAAGTGACACAGATCATCAGCAGATCAACTGGGAATGACGGCTCAATCAAACAAATGTATGTTGAGAATTTCCACAGGGCAGCTCTCGCAGCAGCCAAGCCAAATTTGTTTAGTATACATGAGTTGGCTGCTTAGGAACATTCGCTATGCTGCGTGCCAGATGATGACTTTTCTAGGTAAACATCCATTTAGCAGCATATACCCATCCATGAAAGTGTTGGGGTGATTTTGATCTATTCTCCCGGACTCCTGAAATTATGACTTCATTCCCCTGGCAGCCAAGTACCAAATCCACACATGGACCATTTAGAATTTTTTAAAAAAGGGGATGGGCAAGCTACACACTTATTTCAAAATGTAATAGAACCATCCAGAAGGTAGGAGAAACTCCATAAAATTGACAGGCCATTTCACTTTTCTGACAAGTAATAAAGCAAGCATCATTAAAATGGATGTCAAATTACAGGGCAGGGAAGCAGCAGGGAAAATACTTACCTTGTTCTTGGTATTTGAAATAGAATGTGGAGTATTTATCCTACCTCAGTCTAAACTTCCTTCTAAACTACCCTAAAAAGGAGGCATTCCTTTTTAGGGTAGGGGGTTGGGGGCTCATTTATTAAATTGGAATTTCAGAATCAGATCCTACAAGTAAGAATACTTGGATTCTTCAGAAAAGGGCATTTTAAAATTTGTGCTATTAATTCTTATATTTGAGCAAGTTCCTTATTTTTTAAAGGTGTTACTTAAAGAATAGAAGACTCTATTTAGCACACTCTTTAAGCTTAGAACAAGAGTTAACAGTTTATTTAAAAAAGAGAGAAACAAAACTTTCCGGTAGAATTTTCAAACTCTGTGCTTACTTTCACTGGCTGTTGTGAAATCCTACTTGTGCTCTGCAAAGGTCAGCTCAATGTTCTAGTTTATTAACCAAAAATCTCTTTCTGATTCTTTTCAACTAGGGAATTCCCAACTTCAGATATTTTCAAACAGAAAGCTCGAGAATTCCTTTTTTGGATCAATTGCCTGAAATTTGTTGGAAAAGATCATTGTTTCCAAACTTTAATCTCCTCTAGAAGAGTAGTTGGCAATTATCATTTGATGAGCAAGTATTGTGAACGGTCAATAGTTTAGAAATCCTCTAAAAACATCTCTTTTTCTGTGGTGGCAATGACTTTTGTGGATAATAGCTTCTTTAAAAAATCTGCTTAAGATTCAGAGCTAGGGGAGCTACAAAGTACAGCTTTTAAAAATGAAACTCCTCATAATTAGCATTTTCTAAAGTTGGTTCAATTTGAATCTGAGCATTGACTATATTCATAGCACTGGAGGATGGTATAAAGATAATTTAGATGCAGACCTTGCCTTCAAGTAGCTGAAAATCAAAATGGGGAAATAGACATGAAAGAAAACTAATTATAATAACACAGGGTAAATGAGAGAATAACATATACTGAGGTACATTTTATATACTCTGGGAACCAAAAATGAAGATGCTTACTGTGGTCGGTGAGATGATGGATATGTAGATTGGAAACCCTTAGCAGATGAGACAACATCTAAACTAGATTTGAGAGAGTTCAATATATAAATCTTGAACGCTGCCTCCTCCATGAAGCTCTCCCTACCTAAAATAGTCACCTACCCCCCACACTTCTGTTTCATTTTCTCCTCAACAGCTAAGACTCTCTCATATTTTCCATCTAGGCTTTAGCTCCTTTTTCCCTCTGTTAGTCGCTCAGTCATGTCTGACTCTGTGTGACCCCATGGACTATAGCCCACCAGGCTCATCTGTCCATTGAATTCTCCAGGCAGGAATACTGGAGTGGGTTGCCATCCCCTTCTCCAGGGGATCTTCCCTACCCAGGGATCAAACCCAGCTCTCCTGCATTGCAGGTGAATCCTTTACCCTCTGAGCCACCCGGGAAGCCCTCTCTCCCTCTACCTACCAAATTATAAGGTTCTTGAGATCAGGGGCATTGCTGATTTTGCTCACTGCTTGTTCTTAGAACAGGAGCACACTCCACTAGGGAGCAGTGTGATGGAGAACGAGGGAAGCACATTTGAGAATAGAAGGTTATCAGGGAAAACAATGCAGAGAAACCAAATTCTACAGGATTTTAGTGAGCCTTTGATAGATTATTGTGACTAGATTATAAAATGTGTTAAAAGCATAAGATGGGAAGACTTGTTATGACCAATCATGAAAGAATTTTCCAAGGTCTCCAGAAAGCTGTGACCAGTTTGTAAGAAAAAAATTGATGAGCTCTAGAATGAGTGTTCATCATGATGACCCAGAATAAAACTTTCTTGGGAGAAGGATACACCTTTAGTAGCATATACTCATCAGGAAAGCAACTGTATTACATGTTCTTCAGTCCCTTTATCCAAGTTTTAAAATGGAATACAGGGAATTTCTATATATTTTTTTATTTTTAATGTGCCCCCAAATGTGGGTAAATTGGAGGCCATTGTTAAATCCACAGAGAAAACATTGATATGAGAGTACTTAGAACTTTAGTGACTTGAGCTTGGGACAGAATAATCTTAGGGATATGTTGTACACAAAGGTTTTGTTTAAATATAAATAAAAAAAAAATAAGAACAAAAACCTGCCATGTTCCCACATGTATTTTACACAGTCCCAAGAATACTGTTTATCAAAGCAGCTCCCAGGTACTGGGATGAACCAGAGGCTTTCAAAGTGTTGATTGATCACTCTTTGCTAGCATTCACTAGGCTTACACAGTCACTCCAAAGTCAACAGCCTGGAAGAAAATGATATGAGACTTGGAACAAAGGCTGGAATGTTAGGTTAACAACTGCTTTATGTTGCAGTAAATATGTCAATTAATATTCATTTATGTTTAGAGGCATGATCTGGTAAGAGTACAGAATCAACTGCATGTGACTCTTCTATTTTCTACCCCAAAGGGATCCTGGCTACTCCTCACTTTTGCATAATAGAACTTTGAGAGAACTCTGGCTGGGTTTGCCTGTGTTCCTACTGCTGGACTTCTTAAAAGTTCTGGGAATGTTATCAGGGTAGTGTGATATATGTACAGCCTGAGAGTACTTGTCTCCATCTTCATTCACCAGCTGAGACTTAAGAGGTGTTTTTGGATGTTCACCAATTGCACCATAGTAATGGAAGAACAACAAGAAAATTCTTCATGTTCTTTTATTGTATTCTTTTATCTTTCAAGGCACAGGTTCTTTTTGAAGTGTTGAAATGGATATTTGTGGGAGGAATTGAACTGTCCTACCCAAGAGATAGGGAAAGAGATACATTAATCCCATGACTTTGGTGGGGGGATTTCTGCAGTAATTAGGGTACCGTGCTCCCCGTCTTCATCACCTTATAGTCAAAAGGGATTTGGGTGGTGGTGTGCTTTCACAGGTGGTGCAGTGGTAAAGAATCCGCTTGCCAATGCGAGAGACGCAAGAGATGTGGCTTTGATTCCTGGGTTGGGAAGATCCCCTGGAGGAGGAAATGGTAACCCACTCCAGTATTCTTGCCTGGGAAATCCGATGGGCAGAGGAGTCTGGCGAGCTACAGTCCCTGGGGTCGCAGAGAGTGGGACACAACTGAGTGACTGAGCATGCACACAGCTTTCATAAGCTTTGCTACTTGGGCACACTTGAATTTGGGGCATGCCAATTGCCTGACCCTTCTATGACTTATCACATGTTTATGCAAGTTTTTTGTTTATTTTTTATGTATTTTGACTTAATGTAAATAATGCTGTTTTGGGAGAATTTACAATGTACCTCTTTTCCATCTAGAAGCAAGTCTGCTCATCTGGCTTTTCTTTAGCCAAGTATTTTCATTTGACTTTTTAAGCCAGCTAAACTTTGAAGAAAAATGCAGATATACCCTATTGTTTGAAATGGTGTAGAGATTCAGGAGGGTTAATTTAAAAACTCATAAATCCTTTGCACTATGCAAATTAGTGACCTGTAACCTTTTTTTTCCCCAGGTGACTTATTTTGACTTAACTATGTCCAAATAAATGTGTTTATTTGGGAGAGCTCAATGCTACCCAAAACTGACATGCTAAGCATCTCCTGTGGCTCATAATATGTATGAGAGATGTGGACCACCCTCTGTTTTCTCATTATGCCAAATAATGGAAAGTGGAAATCACTCTAATCCTTTCTTCTGTGTCTGCTGTACCTCTGCAAATATGATAAACTCAATCCAATTAAAAGTCATTACCTCTCCAAGGCTCAGCCACAGTCTATAACATTCTGTTTCACAATCCTCTCAATTATCTGTCTTCATCACAGGTGGAATGTTTATAGCCATCTTCCACTTCAGTTTTCTCTTAACAAAGAGGAAAATCACGTTTAAGTGTTGATTATTGTAGTTCTGATTTTCTGTACCATACACTTGACTCTATTCAATGCAGCTTTATATTATACAACTTAATTCTTCCTGGTCATTCGTCTTATCTCTCTGACGAGGTTGTAAGTTCTTTGAAATCAGCAATTTCACTTTATTCTTTTTTGTGATGCCCCCACGGTGCTTTGCATATAAAAGTCTTATTGACTAAATGATTAACAGTTTGTGGTATGTGTTGGATCATAGTTGCTAAGATTTAATAGTGGTGATGAGTATTAAAAAGTTGAATGGAGTATAAATAGTAATATAACAACAAAAGCAACACAAATAAAAACAGCACAAGGCTTGTTAAATTATTGTATAATTATTTCTTATGTTTCAGGAATCTCTCCTGCCCCTCCATGAGTTTTCTTAACATCATATACTTCTGATATAATGAAAACTTTTCCAATTTTTCCTCTCAAGCAGTCATAGATTATGTAGGTTTACATGGGCTGATCCACAATACATTTGACTCAGCAAGCATATTGAATGTTTAGATGAGTAAACTGATAATTTTCTGGCCTATTCAGCTCTGAGATTCTACAACGCTATGAAAAATGGATATTTCAATCAATTATTTCATCAACTAAGCAACATGATGCCAAAAGATTTCATTTAGCTTAACTTTGTTTAATAGCTCAAATATTAACTTAGCTATACTTAATAGCTATAACCTATTTAAAAGCAGTTTGTTAAAGAAGATTCACCAGAATAAATCCATAAAATGATCAGCAGAAGCATAAAACAAATCACTAAATTTTGCTTATTCAGGAGAATAATATTAATACCTAGATCTAAGTAAGAGTAATTTTATATAATTTTGATATAAATAGGCAGCACAGTATTTTATGTATATACCACAAAATATGAAGTTATAAATATTTGGTTTTTGGTATTCCTTTTTTTGTGAAGCACCTTGATGAATAAATAGATTCTTTGGGGGATTTTATTTTTTCACCATATAAATGCAGCTCTCAAATTTTATTTTGCTACTTTTGCTTTTGTTTAAGTTTCTTTGACCATCTTTGGCATATATGGATATTATTTGGGAAAGGACCATCATCGGTTGAGTGGTGTGGGACACCAGAATATCTAGTCCTGCCATTTTCTCTGACAACCGTTGCTTTAGATTGGAGGCTTCAGAGTGATCTGGCCAGTCATCCCTCTGTATACAGCACTGTTCTGAGATCAGCCAGAACTATCCCTGGTCTGTTTGGCACAACTTTCAATTCAAACTGGAAGATAACGTTGTGGTTTGGGCTGTTTATAGGCTGGTGGGAGTTTCCCTGGCATCACAGCAGTCCCACCTGGTTTACAGGAGAACTTTTAGTCTTTTTTTTCAGTGAAGTAGACCAAGCAGAAATACAGTTTTTACTAGCTACTGACAGGGAAACCATCCACTTCTCCATGTGGTTTTCTCTTGGCTTATTTTGTAATAAAAATGTGGGCAAGGCTGTTTTAGAACCTGTTGGTTTCATCATTTTATGAGTTATTTAGACAGTGTGAGAGTAAATCATGCCTTTCTTTTTGAAACTTACATTACTGTGAAGAACTTGGTGCACCTCCGAAATGCATGTAAAATGACAACTGCATTTCTACTGAGAATGGAAATGAGAGGTTTATTCTTGTTTGTTACATTTTTAAATTGAGGTTTAATTGTCATATAACATTCTATTAGCTGGAGAAGGGAATGGCAGTCCACTCCAGTAACTTGCCTGGAGAATCCCATGGACAGAGGAGCCTGGCGGGCCACAGTCCACGGGGTCACCAAGAGTCAGACATGACTGAGTGACTAACACTATTGTATTAGTTTCAGGTGTACTTATTTGATATTTACATGTATTGCAAAATAATCATCACAGTAAGTCTAGTTAACATTGATTGTCACCATACATAATTATACATTTGTTTTTTGTAATGAGGACTTTTAAGATTTACTCTTAGCAACTTTCAAAAATGAAATACAGTATTATTAACTATAGTAATAGGGCTTCCTTGGTGGCTCAGATGGCAAAGAATCTGCCTGCAATGCAGGAGACCCAGGTTTGATCCCTGGGTCAGGAAGATCTCCTGAAGAAGGGAATGGTAACCCATTCCAGTATTTTTGCCTGGAGAATTCCATGGACAGAGGAGCCTGGCAAGCTACAGTCAATGGGATTGCAAAGAGTCAGACATGACTGAGTGGCTAACACACACACATTACTAACTATGCTATTATTAACTAGTAACCATGCTGTACATTACATCACCATGATTTATTTATTTTATAACCAGAAATTTGTACCTTTAGACTCCCTTCACCCAGTTCATCTATTTCTGCAGATTGGCCCAGAAGTAGTTACTTATATTCAACTTCCTAACAGCCATTACTCTTCATAACCTCCTTTTAGATCTTATTTTACCACATAGTCATATACCTGTTACCATCTCTGTCTTTATTACTCAACTCTAGATTTCTTGAGGGCAGAAATTTGATCTTATTCAAGTCTATACATAGCCATAGCAACTTGCACAGTCCCAGGTCCAGCATGGTGTCAAATCATTGTTTTGGAATGGGTAAATGACTAAAGTCTGAGAAGCAGCATCTTGGGCAAAGAATATCACCCCTACACTTCAATTATCTAATTCCTCTCCTTGTGTTAGAAAAGAGTTTTAATCTGGGCACTTTTGTAGTCTATCACAAAATTTCAATTGGAATGTGCAACTGAAGCAGTCACACACAACTGGTAAAGTCTGGGACATCTGTTTAATCCTTCACTCTGATAGTTTGGAGCCCACCAAAGATTCTGAAAGTCAAATGTATATTTATTCCACAGAGGAAACTTTATCAACCAGTGCAAAAGTTTACTGGCACTAGCTGGTGATATAATGGGTAGTTTAAATCCTGCTAACTGCAAATAATTTTTCAACAGTGTTTATGATTGTGGTAGAGTTTAGTGCGGCAGAAGTACAGATAACATAAATATTTCAACAAAGCCGATTGTACTGGAGCCATAAATAAATTAGACCCAGTTTGTAAATAAATTTAGTTTTTGCCAACAAACATTTATAATCCTCTCTTGCTGCAAATGATAGTAATTTATACAGAAGAGGTCCTGAATGCCTTTCTTTAAAAGTCAGTTCTCATTAGGAGGCAGTGCCTGGTGCCCATCAAGTGTCTTAGACTGTGTGACTCAATTAGACATGAAGGATACTGTACAGACCACCTAATGCTACTAGTTATTGTACATGTTGATAATGACAATTTCCAGAGACCATACATAGCTTGGTAGTCTATGAAGTTGTCATATTATATCATTCCCTTAAATACCTAGCTTGTGTTACCACTTAACAATGTTGAAATTACCCCCTCTCAAATCATAAGTGCTATTTAGTGTGTGTATACACTTATGCATGACACATCTGTTCATATTTTCCCTGAAAACATATTTTATTAACGTGTATAATGTTTTCTCAAATTAAAAAAAAAAAAAAAAACCTTCATGTTTTTCAATGACATTCCATCCATCCATTTTACGTTTAGTATGATATACTGTTGGGAAACTCAATATGGGGGCCTTTAGAGTTTGAAATGGGGGCAGAAAATTGCACTTTTTGGAACCATCTAAACTTATTTTACACCAAAGATGCTGTATTTGCAGTGGGACCAGAGTCCATGCTGAAATCAGCTGAATCAAGGAACTTTCCCCACAGAATCACTTTAAGATCAGAAGTCATTCTTTTCTTTGTTACCAAGCCTTGTGAGAACAAGGATCATTGCTCATTTTCATATAAAGCCTAATTTTGAAACCAACTAAATTTAATTTTTTTGGGTACTCTCTGCTCTTTATCAAACTCAGAGTGTGGTTAGGTTAGGCTTCTATTGCTTGTTCACATTCCTTTTTATCGGCAAGCCACTGCTACAACTCCCTCTTCTGCCAGACAAGCATAATTATTTTCTTTTCTTTATGTAGGATTCCTGGATATAAGAAAGCTCTTCTGTTTTGTAGCAACAGAGAAGGTTCTGCATCAAGTTAGCTGTGAGAATGAATTTGAACTTACATTTCCACTGTTTATTCAATTCTCCTGCACACCTATCTTTGTTTATTATATGGTAGAAAGTGGAGGGCAATCTCATTTACTTTTTGATCTTCATCTTTGCAGGGGTTGTTTTGAATATTTTCACCCAGTTTATATTAGAATTTGGTCTCCTTGCTTCAAAATACATTCCCCCCTTCTTCCTTTAACTTGTAGCTCCTGAGTTTTGGTCTCTCCTTCAGAGGCAAGAAGGATCTCTGCCAAAAGCCACCAAGCCACACTTAGGTAATTATAATAAACAAGTTGGGGCTCTCATTTCACATGCAGAGCTGAATGAAGCAGAGCTGTGGTCAAAGAGATCCCAGTTGCTCCTCTGTTAGCAATGGCACATTAATGCACTCTCATGCTCCCCTCCCCCACTCCAACACTTTTTTCTTTTTTTAAAGGAAGTAAATCAGGTCACTCTTTAGCATGTGAAGGGCTGTAGCTTTCTTCTGAAACCACCATCAACAACATAAACAAATTAGAGGTAGTAAACCACACATTCTGCCCACACGTAAACCACAGTCCTCACCAGAGGGCAGTCTACTTAATGTGAGAATAACAGCCCAGTTTTATAAGCCTCTACTGGGAATAAATTCCAGTTTCACTGGTTAGAACAAAGTTGGGCAGCCAGAGTATAGGCTCTCCTAGGTTACATGTTGGGAGAGACCGAAGTGGAGAGACCAGGAAATATATTTTATAAGCTGCTGGTACACCAAACTTGGACCATTCTTTGGTTTTCATTATGTAGAACTGGGACTGCTTGAGTGGAATGGACCTGGGGCTGAACTTGTCCAGTGAGCTTATTTTATGGAAGGGGAGGCAGGGACCCCTCAAAAGCTCCGACTCTCAAGCTCTCAAGGTTACTCTGGGCAGGGAAGACATACTGCTGAATCCAGACCTCCACATCTGGGCATGTACCACTCCTGCTTTTCCTGAGTGCAAACGGCATAGTTTACAACTGCCAACTTGACCCATGCAGGAGTTATAAAATATTCCCTATACCTTCCTGATGCTGATACGCTTCCTTTCCTGACAATGGTGAGTCCTCAACTAATGTGTCCAGCCCTAAACTAATGTGTTCCGTCATCAGTAAATTCCTGCCTGTGATAGTCTTTTCTTAAATACCTGTTTAAACAGTAATTTAGATAAGAGTGTCCCATTTGTGTGCAACAGGAAATGCCTGCCTTCTTTTAGATATGCTGGCAAATAATTACTGTAGATATGGCTTGAATACTGAAAGGGCTGTACTCTGGTCATTTCGGATTGCCTGAGAGCAACCACCCAGTCTGCTGCAACGTAATTTCAGGGCATTTCTATTTTACTCTAAACGAATCTGAAGGAAAATCACTTTGGGGATATAAAAAGCTTAGGAGAAAAGCCATCAGGTCAAAGGTTGCCTAAAGACTCTTAAAAATTTGTCTTACTAGAAGGGAGTCACAGCACAAAGTTATAACGTAAGAGAAACCATATCTGATATGTGATAAGTCTGTTCTTACCTGGTCATTCCAGTGGGTATTGGCGATCCCGTCTCCCTTAACAACAGAATGAGCCAAACATTAACCAGGTCATGTTTTTCCTTGGAGTAGTACCCACACAGCTTTAATGTCTTTATTTTAGCTGTTTTAGATCTGTAAGTAGATACCAAAGGGTTTCTTCATTGGTACCTCAACTGTGAATTTTCTGACAATTTCTTCCCATAACCCGTTTTAAAAAGCTGAGTTCCATCTCTGATGAGGAACTTTTGGAAGTGGTCAAACTCATTTCATAGGAGCTTAGAAGCTACCAGTTTAATTCACAAAACATACTTGTTTAGTGAAATGTCTGTGAAATTTCAAAAAGAGTGGAGAAACTCTTAACCAGAGTTAAAACCCCAGGATAAGTGAGAGGTATGCCACAATCCTATGAAGAAGACAAATGTTTGTTCACTGGTTTGGTCCTTTACTTTCAACCCCTGTGGTATTTTTTGCCATCTTCCTTGCTTGCCTCCCAACACTCTTTCATACTTTTAGGGTCTTTTTGACAGCACATACATAAAATATTTTTAGAAAACACCAGAGGAAAAATTTCCACAAGGAAGAAATGGAATACTCTGGTACAAGGAAGTAGCAAATACTAAAGGCTCAAGGAAGTTAGAAGGTCATTAAAAAAATTCCATGTGCCAAGCCATGTTGATGCATTATTTCACAGTAAGTGGTGATCGCTGGAGACATGGATTCTTCGAATGCAGTCCAGTGTTAACAGATTCCACGATGTCTACTTGTTACTCCTCTCTGGAGGCAGCACATTCTAAAGACCAGTTCAGTTCCGTCAGCAGCCTCCATCCTATACGTGCTTGCTAAGTCGCTTCCGTCGTGTCTGACTCTTTAAGACCCCATGGACTGTAGCCGGTCTGGCTCCTCCGTGCAAGGCATTCTCCAGGCAAGCTTACTGGAGTGGGTTGCCATGCCCTCCTCCAGGAGATCCTCCGGACCCAGGGATCCAACCCACCTCTCTTACCGGGATCTTTACCAATAGCGCCACCTGGGAAGCCTATGAGATGCTTCGATTTTCCCAGTCTGTGCCTCTGACCCTTACTTACTACGGTCCTTCAAAGCTAGTTTAAGTCAGTTTTCTGGAAATTCGTTTCCCTCACTTTTACTAGTTTCCTTTCTTCCTTTCGTTGGGATCTTAAATTTCATTATCTTGGGGCCATTCTCACAGACTCTCCTGCGGGCCAATGCGCGGCCTCCTCCTTTGTTCTGTTTGTGCATCTGGCCTGACTCGGGCTCCACCCTTTCCCCAAGCCCGGCGCGTGGTGATTGGTTGCGTCGCTGGTGCAGAAGAGCTGGCTCCCAGGTCCTCTGCTTCCTCGCCAACAGGCCTGGGTCACCGCTCTGGAATTGTCCTAACAAGGGAAGAAGAGCATGTCCGGTTTGAATTTTGGAAGGAAATTGATGTCTTCCCCCTCCCCTCCCCGCCCTGCCATTAGCAGGCACCGACTCATGGACTGGTGTTCATGTGCTCACGGCCTACCAGGAGGTCCCTGGTGGGGCTTGAGGTTTGGCAGCGCCTGCCTTGCTCGCGGAGCTGGGCACGCATCCGCCGCTCGCAGCCACGTGTAATCCTTCCTGTCTGCTGGCCACTTGGGCCCAAAGTCCCCGCGCTCGGGCCCACCCTCTTCTTTAGTAGCAATTAACCTTTACTACAGAGCTTCCTTTGAAGTTCGCTCATGTTTTTATTACAAAACTGCAATGAGGAACATAATGGGGGGAAATGTCTAAATTTCGGAGTTACCTAATCTGTTCAATTCCCCCGTTGGTCTCCTCCTGGCAGTTGTTTCATGTACTTATGATCTCAACCAGTCTGCCTGAGATTTCAAACCATGTTTCTGTCTCAGCCTATTTTTAAGATTAGTGAGCTATTACACACATGCGCACTACAAACGCACACTGATGTGTCTATTATGCGCCTAAGTGTGTACGGCTGAGTATATAGAACTTGTTCCTTGTTTAATGTCTAGGGAACTTTTTTTTTAACTTCAGAGACAAGCTAGGTATATGTGCTTTTAATGTTAACTTTAAACTCTAGTTGCTAAATATTTTCTCTCAGTGGACTTATGTGAAGAAGAGTGGAAAATTATTTATGTGAGTATCACTAATGATAATGCTGAGTGATAAGTGTTATGACGGGTACTGAATACTATTAACAGTGAAATTCTGGATTTTGAATGGCATCTGCCCAGAAGATTTGCAGTTAAGCTAGGCAGAGGGGCCAAGTGAAACAAATGGTGAGTTATATAAAACCCACAAAAGAGACGGCATTTTAGGCCAGCCTTGCAAATAAGAACCAAAGAATTATGAGTGAAATGGCATTTTTTTTTTCTAGGCTGCCGTTCACAGGAGCTCAAATAAATGAAATCATTTTTCTCTGCTTTTCACTCAGCAGTAAATCATTGGTAATCTAAGGTTGGTAGAACAGCAACTGTGAAGCTCAAAGAAAATAGAATCTTTTTTTTTTTTTCCTTAGGATGGGTAAGGACTTTCTAAGAAAAATGTAAAAATCACAAAGGAAAAATAGACTTCATTCTGTACAAGGTAAAAATTTTGACAACACAAGCTCCATTAAAAAACCAAATGATAAGTGATCTACTGGGGATAGTAGCAAAAAGCTGTATCAAAGGGCTCATTTCTTTATTATTAGTAAGACAGACCAATAAAAGCCCAGTTTCAACTGGACAGAAACAATGAGTAATTTGCAAAAGGGGAAATAGGAATGACAAAATATTTAGTCTTAGTAATCACTGAGATGTGAATTAAAGCAACAATAGATATACAGTCTTTTCTGTTGTATTAATAAATTTTAAAAACAAGACATAATAATAAATACCAGTATGATGGCTTGGAGTATAAATTGGTATCAAGCTCTGAGAAGCAATCTGTCAATACTCACTCAGCTTTCTTCTAGGAATATAACCTAAATAGGGTGAACATAAATATTTATATGAAAAAATGTTTATTTTAGTGGTGTTTATGGTATCAGAAAATTAGAAGCAAGATAAATAAATACTATGGAAATAGTTCATTTATTATGGGTTTATATTATGGAGTATAATGCAGCAATTAAAATATAGTTTAATGTTTTTAAAACCATAATTAGGTGATCATAATATCAAGTGAAAAAAGTGAAAAAATAAGCTATTCACATAGTAGGGCTACAATTTTGAAAACACAAACATACCTTAAAACATATCTTTAAAGAAAAAAAAGCAAGTTGCCTAAGAGTTAAAGGGAGGACTGGATTTGAACAGCTGGGTTCTAGTCTCAGCTGACTTTGGATATATGGGTTAGCATCCTTGGGTATCAGGTTGCACATTTGCAAAATGGAAGATTATCCTTCTCATCACAGTTTTCTCCCTGGATTGTGAGAGAAAATAGATACATCTGCGGAGGTTATTATTATCAGTATTATTTCTGCGATTTCCTCTTTGTAGATTCTGATAAGTTTTTAAAATGCAGCTCTCCTCAGGTGGAAACCTTATGTTAGTTATTTCAGGAGTCATAGAAATAAATATAATCCAATACAAATGGGGCCTTGGCCTCCAGGGATATTAGAACACTTAAAAGTTGTATTGAAGAATTTGATTTCCAAGAGCATTTCCCAAGTCATTTGCCTCAAATCCAACAATAAACTTATCTTTCTGTCCTTTTTCAGTTAATGATACATTTAAAGGATGCAAGAAGCAAATTCCAGTAGCAGGCAATTCAGTTCCAAGAAATTACAAGGGTTATTTATCTTTATGGGAGCACTGATGTATATAGCACTTCTTACCTGATACTTACCTATTGTAAATGTGCCCAATCTGTCAATCTGATATCTGAACAATTCTTTAATTAACTGTAGTTATAGCTCAGGAAAAAGATATACCAATTTTTCCTCAATAACACATATTTAATGGAGATATGATAATTGAGGTA
This sequence comes from Cervus elaphus, assembly GCF_910594005.1. Classification (NCBI taxonomy): domain Eukaryota; kingdom Metazoa; phylum Chordata; class Mammalia; order Artiodactyla; family Cervidae; genus Cervus; species Cervus elaphus. The sequence goes on along the minus strand of NC_057833.1, from coordinate 22,372,305 downwards.
GTTTGTCATTTAGATGAAATGTTTTAGCAGCTTTTTGGATAGTTCTTGAGGAATGTACCTGGAGACATTAGTTTACTTTGACTTATGCAAATGTTCAATGCAGTATGATAAACTGCATATGTTGTTGAAAATTTCTTAGTGCTAGATAACACTGAAATATTGTTGCATGTTTTGATACGTAAAACTCAGCAGTTTTATATTTCCATTTTCTGTCACCATAGCCCTTTTTATATTTAATTCCAATGATACAGGATTAACAGTGGCTTGAAAACAAATTGCCTGGCTTTACACATACATTTAATGCCTGTGTGTGGATGAATAGGACCATAAGTCTTCTCCTGGATTTGCTTGACCTGTATAAGTTGTTCTTTAAGTTTAATTGGAATTATTTTGCTATTGTAAGCAGAATTGCATTCAGGTTTTAAATGCAAATTCTTCTGTTCAGCAGCCTGGGCACTCATGTGTATTTTGTCTCCACAGGAATTGAAATCCAAACTCACTAGTTTAAAAATTATGCGTTGGGAAAGTTTGTGGCTAACTCAAAGGTCACGGGGTCAGCAATGGTTGTGGGGGGCGACCAGATGAGTTTACCTCTTTCCATTTTTAAGGTTTGGGATTACTTTGATGGAGACGGCAATGGCAACCCACTCCAGTACACTTGCCTGGGAAAGTCCCATGGACGGAGAAGCCTGGTAGGCTCCAGTCCATGGGGTCGCAAAGAGTCGGACACGACTGAGCAACTTCACTTTCACTTTCGCTTTCACTTGATGGAACTGACAGTTTGACTAGTTTAACCCTTCCAGGAAATAGGGGAGATTTTACTGACCATTAATGGATAATTACTGGAGGAAATAGTTCTATTCATTTGGATGCATTTTTGTCTCCTGTTGCTTAAATGGATAAGTCTATAGGTTACACAATGCCTTCCAGTTTTTAGCACTTCTTGAAAAAACGAAAATCTTCACAATGGATGATAAATCCCTTTAAGAATCTTTAACTACATTTGCAGTAGTTAAATGTTAGCATTCTAGAGAGATGTTTTTGTATGTTTTTAGCTGTATAAAGAGTGTTGGTGAACTTTTGGCTCTTGGTTTGAAGTGCAAAATCTCCCTAAAGAATAAGATTAATAGACTTTATCAAGGGTGTTGGAACCCTGAAGTATATTTCTCTGATAGTATTTCTTTGGGGCATTATAAAAATTGTTTATTTTGATGTTGGATTTGGAGAAAAGTTTCTAATCTGTAATGTTCCATTGTTGTGGGTTTAAAGGTGCTTTCTAGGATCAAAATAATTTCCAATATTTAGAAAAATATTGATTTGTTTTAATAGTCAATGAAATTATATGTTAGATTAATTATCTCTTTAATAAGTATTTTTTTAAGCACCTTTATGAAGATCACGTGGAGAATTCCTAAGAAGTATGAGTTTTGAGGCTTCCCTTTAAGAGTCTATTTCGTAGTTTGGAATAAAAGATTGTTCTTATTAAGCTCTAAATAGCAATATGCAGCATTATTTGATCATCAGACTGAGGAAGGAAATTGTGTAAGAACTCAAAAGAAAGGAGATACTTATGTTAAATGGGATGGCAAGGAGATAAGCTGGGAGTTGACATAGAGAATGACTAGAAGTTGGATGGGCAAAGGGGAAGAGAGAGTAACAAAGGAAATGCTTACTGAGCCCAGAAGATAGAGATAAGTTTATTCTGGCCTGGGGACTTCTACTGAGGAGTGTTGAGATTAAAAGAGAAAGAATGTTTTCAGAATGAGAGAGGTTCTGTTCCAAGCATATTTTACTTATGGACACTGGGAATTACTGAAGGCTAAGGCACAGAAAAGTTGATATACCAGGAAGATCAATTCAGCAGCATTGTACAGGCTTAGTGTGAAAGGACTGTAAAGAGGTTAGAGGTCTAGAGACCCATTTAGAGGATTGTTAAAAAATTCAGGAATGAAAACATGGATTGAAAGAATGGGGTGAAGGTAAAAATCTTACAAGAAAAATGGACAGCATTTAATGACTGAATAGATTGAGGGTGAAGGAGACAAAATATCCATGTCATTTTAAAACCTTGAACATGGATAATTTGGGGGGAAATATTATTTTTTAATAGAAATAGGGAAGTGGGAGGACACTTGATTTGAAGGTAGATGATAATATGCAAGATTTTGGATATGCTGGACTTGAATGATAATAAGCTTGTTATGTTGAGATCAAATGTCTCATAGAAATAAGGCTGGGTCCTGATTTGATGCTTAGTTTAAATGGCATTATCTCATTTGACTCAAGAACCAAGCACTTCATTAGAAAGATACTTTTCATGTACTTCACAAAACTTTAAGAGGACTCATACTTGACAGACAATTCTTAATAGGTGTTGTAGTTAATTAAATTCCATAATGACTCAAAGAAGGCATTGGGAGTAGAACTCAGATATTCTACCCTCTAGCCCAATAAAGTATCTTGGAAGAGTTTAATAATTCATAGAACTGTAAGGTTGATGGGATCTAAAGTGTCATCTATTCTAGTCATTAATCTAAAGCTGCAATTCCTCCATATCAACCCTAATTCATGGCTATCTAGGCTATATTAGAACCCCTGTGCTGGGGAACTTTAGGTGACCCATTTAACTTTGGATGGCTCTGATTGAAATCTGATTTGTTGTAATTTTAAGCCATTTTTCTTAGTTCCCCCATTGAATATCTACAAATTGAACAAATTAGGTATGACTCTCAGTCTGTAATCCTAGTGGAAACATGTGTTCATTTTCTTTAAGGTAACAAATCCCCTTCGACTGGTGGGAAATGCATGCTTAGTTATTATTCTTTATGCTTCCTCCATTCCAAAGGCGTGGAAAGGTCTTAAGGCTGAAATGGTGTGGGCATTTACTTCAGCATGGGGCTGTACTGCTCCAGGGAGCCCTTGGAGCTCCCGGGTTGAGGGTGCAAACTCCTAGTTACTCTCTTCCGCTCTCCTCTCAAAGATGGTCTTGCCATCTCCTCCAGGCAAGACCTCTGCTCCATGCAGAGTCCCCCTGATCTCTACTTTTCTCATTCTGGAGGAAATTCACTCTCTTTTTTGATCCACCCCATGACACCATCTCCTCTTTGTTCCCTCTGGGAAATTCACCTAATTTCTTCAACGATTTTAGCTTTTATAAATGTCCAGAGGAATCACTAGCATCAAATAACTTTAACTCTCTGTTCTACGTAAGCTACTGAGGCAAAGAAATACCACAGGCTCAACGGTGTGTTTGAAATGGGAAAGGAAAAATAGAGAGAGAACAAACATAAATTAACCTTTCAATAAATAATCCTGCCATATGAACTTAAGCCTTGTGGCTCATAGAAGCCTTTGGACTCTCTTATGACTCTACTACAATTTAGTCCAAGATACCTCTGCATGATATAACTTTCTAAGACATTGTATAATGCTATCAGCTCCCAATTTGGGGTGGTTTGCAGAGTTGTAGTTACACATATGTTTACTCTTAATCTCTACTTTATTCATAATAATAATTAAGTTGCTGATTATTTCCCAGCTGGATAATAGATTGAGCTGGCCCATGAGAGTACTGACAGTTAAAGATTAGCTCATTTGATTTATGGATTCAACACAGATAAACCAAAGAGGTAATAATCCCTTCCCCCTCCTTCATCTGTGAATAACAGAGGTTTTAATGCAGGCATATTTTAAGAATGGTCTTTCCTTTTTTTTTTTTTTTTTAAAGAGCAATAGCATTATAAGGTGAATATTGAGATGTGGAATTCTGTCTCTTCTATATTAGTAGAAATTTATGAAGTTTTTATTTGTTCACAGATAATGAGTGTGTCTATGGCAGCTACCCTGAAATTCCTTTGGAAGAAATGCCACATGCAGATGGAGTAGCCGGTGCTCTGTCCCTCAGTATTCAAGAACCATGCTCTCCAGCCACATCCAGTGAAGCGTTCACTCCGAAGGAGGGCTCTCCTTACAAAGCCCCCATCTACATCCCTGATGATATCCCCATTCCTGCTGAGTTTGAACTTCGAGAGTCAAACATGCCTGGAGCAGGCCTTGGAATATGGACCAAAAGGAAAATTGAAGCAGGTGAAAAGTTTGGGCCTTATGTGGGAGAGCAGAGGTCAAACCTGAAAGACCCTAGTTATGGATGGGAGGTAAGAATATCTTTTGAGTTAATACATGTATGTATATTAAGATGTGTAAAGAAGAGATTACTTTTACAAATGCCCATAATATAAGCAAATTCCATTTGTTGCAAATTTGTTTTATATAGAGTTTTAAGGATGAACCTCTCTTACAATTTTCACTGCTTTATAGAAACAAAGTATTGCTTGAAAGTATGGCATGATAGAAAGGAACCCAACTACTGAATGGTCAGAGGATAGTGTCTTGAAACATATTAAAGGATACAAATATAGTTTTTAAATTAATATTTGGAAACATTAAAGGTGGCCATCCCTAAGGTATGTGGCATAAGCAAACAGAATAGTCATATGACATGTTTATTGTATTTTATCTTTACTTTTTTGGGAAGTGGGCTTGGAAGATTGGAGGAAACATTTGTTTTCTCCATCTTGTGGCTTTGAGTTAATTTGGTTTTACTTTCATTCTACATGTTTATTTTGTTCTGTATTCTAATATATTTTGCCCTTTTTGGTCATCCCAATTTGATTATACATGTCTCCAGAATATGTGTACTGTACTGAATCTTGTCATGGTTATTTATATTCAGATTGGTTTAATGAGTAATTCATGTATAAACATGGCAGCAAAAAGCAATATGAAAATCAGTTGCTAGTTTCAGCCATTCTTTTTTAGAGAACTCATCTGGAAATATGTAAAAAAGGGAAGTTATGTTCTGATTACAAAATCTAAATTAATTTTATTTTGATAAGGATAGGTAAACTAGTTATTCTTTTGAGTTTATAATTTTTGTACAAAATTAGTATATGTATACATACATGTATATGTATATGTATTTCCCACTTATTTTTATAACTTGAAAACTTTTGTGGTTATGTTACAGCATTATGTTTTCTGGAATAGCTGACCTATATCTGAAAAACTTGTAGGTAATTTCTATGTACAAGAAAGTGTTTTTTGGAGATATGATTGACCTCTGGTTTTACAGTTTCAGTTAGACAGAAGTCGGATAAACTAGATTTATTTTAGTCTGTTCTCTTAATATTTATGATCATTAATGGAATATCTGGTTAACTTTTTTTTTTTTTTTTTCTGGTTAACTTTTAAAATAGAAATAAATATGCAGTGCCTTCAGAACTTCATTTCAAATTTTGTCCCTTTGCTTTATCTGTGTCCCCTTGTGAAATCTGCTCAAAATGCAATAATAAAAACAGTTCTTATTCAAATTCTGAAATGCTAAAAGTTAAGATCCAGATTTGACATAATTACAAGTGAGAAATCCTTCCTTAGTTTTGCTCTTGACCACAGCTCTGGTAAAGTGGTTTAGTTACACTACTTCTAGACGTGTCTATTGATAAGAGATTTTTTAAAAATCACTGTAGCATTAACTGATATGTGAGTTGAATACGTTTTAAACCAAATGCGTACAAACTTTACGTCATTATCATTCACCTTAAAATAATGGCTATAAACATTCCACTAATAAGTAACTCATTAACTCATTAAACTTTTATTACAAAATCTCTAGAGTTAAACAACAAGTGCAGTACTGCTAGAGATTTTCCAGAAGGCTTGGAATAAAACAAGACTTAATAATGAAATCATTTTGCAATTCCAGGGTTGGTAAATGAAGGTCTGTACCTCTTTAAACAGGATACCTGTAGATTTGGGGATGAACCTGGTGATAGTTCTGCATTTAGAGGAAATGTAAAAATAATTAATTTTATTCTCCTTGGAGTAAAATGTCTTCAGCACATACATGGGCAGATGCTTGCCCTGAGAAATGTGAAATAATTCTTTTTATTATGTCAAAACTGAGTTGTTTTGTTGCTTGGAATTCAAGATAATTTTATAACAAGTTCACGACTGTCCATCAGGAATTCAGTTGATAGTCAATTCGGTGGTTTTCTTCACCACTTTAATGGTTTCCCTTGCGTTTATTTTTTAAAAAATAATTTTATGTATTTGTTTTTGGCTGTGTTGGGTCTTCGTGGCTGCACAGGCTTTTCTCTCGTTGCGGCGAGTGGGGCTGCTGTCTAGGCATGGTGCCCTGGTGGGCTTCTCACTGCGGTGGCTCACTTGCTGCGGCGCAGACTCTAGGGTGCATGGGCTTCGGCAGCTGTGGGCCACAGGCTCAGGAGCTGTGGCCGTGGGCTCCAGAGCACGGGCTCAGGAGCTGTGCTGCACATGCTTAGTTGCTTCATGGCAGGTGAGATCTTTCCCTACCACGGCTGGGATCCGTGTGTCCTGCATTGGCAGGCAGCCTCTTACCCGCTAAGCCATCAGGGAAGCCCTGTCCTTGCTTTTGAGAGTATGGATTGTCTGTTCTAGATATATTGTGAACCAAGCAAGAGCGAGGGCTTTTTTAAAAAAAATTTTGGTGTAATTTTGGCAAAATTGTTATCCACAGAGGAACAGTTGAGTTCTTGATGTTAGCATTTTGTTTCTTTGTTTTTTTTTTTTTTTAATCTTACCCTGCTTAATACAAAATCCAATCATGATCAACAAAGGCACTTACACAAAGCTTCTGACCTACTCCCATGTGCCCTTTAAATTATTCTTATGTCATATTTGCCCTCAAATGTAGCAGATTTCCCTCCTATTTTGTTGGACAGATAGTTGTGATTAACCAGTGTGACTTCTTTTTCTGATACTGTGTCATTTTTAAAAAATAATGAATTGAAGGAGAAAGTAACCTCTTAGGCCAAAAAGAATAAACATGAATGGAGGAAATCCAGATTCAGCCAGCAGTTATTCAGTGCTGCTTTCCATCAGATTGTGTACTAAATGTTTCCTTGAGAGAATCCCAGCCTATCAAAACTGAACAAGCCATTCCTATCTCTAGTACTACCCTTGCTTTTTTCTCCCTATAAAACTCCCCTCCTTGTGCATTTCCTTTTTAATAAATTGGACTACCATCTGTCCACCTGCTCAAGCCAAAAAATGGATCATCTTTGACTGTACTGTCTCCCATACCAACCTTATCTGATTTATAGTTCCTCTGTTCTTTCAAAGCCTCCATTCTTTGCACACACTGGTCTCCATTCCTGGGAATCTCCTTTTCCTTCCTGTTCTTAGCAAGTTTATATCCATTTCTCAAGTTCTCTTCTTTCATGTCATCATCCCTGATCCTCCGATTAGCAATTTAGTACTGCTTAAATTTTTCCTCACCATAGCATTGAGTAAATCCATACTAAAGAACATAAAGCATTGTGCAGCATCCAAATTGTTTGCCTAGTTTCCCTAATGGAGCAATATTTCCATGAGAGCTGGCATAGCTGTATCCTCTAAGTGCAATGTCTTGATGGTGTCCTATCTGTGGTGCCTGTGGTGTTGTCTAATGCTAAGTATATTATCTGAAATAGTCAGGATTAGTCAACTCAGGCTACTATAAACAATATACTATAGACTGGGTGGCTGAAATAACAGAAATTTATTTTCTCGCCATTCTGGAGATTAGAAGTGTGAGATCAAAGTTTCAGCTGATTTTGTTCCTGGTAAGGACTTTCTTCCTGGCTAGCAGATATTGTCTTCTTGCTATGTTTTCACTTGGCCATTCCAAGTGCATGAACATGCATACACACCCACAGAGAGAGAGAGGGCGAGAGAAAAGGGTGGTGGTTGATACACTTTGGTGTCCTTTCTTCTTTTGAGAACACTAATCCTATTATATCAGGACCCCACCCTTATAGTCTCAGTTTAGTTCAGTTCAGTCACTCAGTCGTGTCCAACTCTTTGTGACCCCATGAATCCCAGTATACCAGGCCTCCCTATCCATCAACAACTCCCAGAGTTTACTCAAACTCATGCCCATCAAGTCGGTGATGCCATCCAGCCATCTCATCCTCTGTTGTCCCCCTCTCCTCCTGCCCCCAATCCCTCCCAGCATCAGGGTCTTTTCCAATGACTCAACTCTTCGCATGAGATGGCCAAAGTATTGGAGTTTCAGCTTCAGTATCAGTCCTTCCAATGAACACCCAGGACTGATCTCCTTTAGGATGGACTGGTTGGATCTCCTTGCAGTCCAAGGGACTCTCAAGAGTCTTCTCCAACACCACAGTTCAAAAGCATCAATTTTTCATCACTCAGCTCTCTTCACAGTCCAACTCTCACATCCATACATGACCACTGGGAAAACCATAGCCTTGACTAGATGGACCTTTGTTGGCAAAGTAATGTCTCTGCTTTTTAATATGTTATCTAGGTTGGTCATAACTTTCCTTCCAAGGAGTAAGTGTCTTTTAATTTCATGGCTGCAGTCACCATATGCAGTGATTTTGGAGCCCAGAAAAATAAAGTCAGCCACTGTTTCCACTGTTTCCCCATCTATTTCCCATGAAGTGATGGGACTGGATGCCATGATCTTAGTTTTCTGAATGTTGAGCATTAAGCCAACTTTTTCACTCTCCTCTTTCACTTTCATCAAGAGGCTTTTTAGTTCCTCGCCACTTTCTGCCATAAGAGTGGTGTCATCTGCAAATCTGAAGTTATTGATATTTCTCCCAGCAATCTTGATTCCAGCTTGTGCTTCATCCAGCCCAGCGTTTCTCATGATGTACTCTGCATGTAAGTTAAATAAGCAGGATGACAATATACAGCCTTGACGTACTCCTTTTCCTATGTGGAACCAGTCTGTTGTTCCATGTCCAGTTCTAACTGTTGCTTCCTGACCTGCATACAGATTTCTCAAGAGGCAGGTCAAGTGGTCTGCTATTCCCATCTCTTGAAGAATTTTCCACAGTCTATTGTGATCCACACAGTCAAAGGCTTTGGCATAGTCAATAAAGCAGAAATAGATGTTTTTCTGGAACTCTCTTGCTTTTTTGATGATCCAGCAGATGTTGGCAATTTGATCTCTGGTTCCTCTGCCTTTTCTAAAACCAGCTTGAACATCTGGAAGTTCACAGTTCACGTATTGCTGAAGCCTGGCTTGGAGAATTTTGAGCATTACTTTACTAGCGTGTGAAATGAGTGCAATTGTGCAGTAGTTTGAGCACTCTTTGGCATTGCCTTTCTTTGGGATTGGAATGAAAACTGACCTTTTCCAGTCCTGTGGCCACTGCTGAGTTTTCCAAATTTGCTGGCATATTGAGTGCAGCACTTGCACAGCATTGTCTTTTAGGATTTGAAATAGCTCAACTGGAAGTCCATTACCTCCACTAGCTTTGTTCATAGTGATGCTTCCTAAGGCCTACTTGACTTCACATTCCAGGTTATCTGGCTCTAGGTGAGTGTCAGTGATCACACCATCATGATTATCTGGGTCGTGAAGATCTTTTTTGTACAGTTCTTCTGTGTATTCTTGCCACCCCTTCTTAATATCTTCTGCTTCTGTTAAGTTTGTAGTTTAGAGAAGTAGGGTATTTTTGAAAATATGATTTATAGACCAGTGTATATAGCTAGTTAAATTAAGCTAGACATAAAAAACATCATTTGTATAATTTCTCTCAAACCAGTACTGATTTAATAAGGAAAATCTTTAAAAATGATATTAGAGTTTGGCAGTGATTTCTACCTTGCAAAGACTAGGACTTGTCTCTAACAAAAAGAGTTTCAAAGACTGGGGTAGTGCTTAATTGTCTCTAGGCCCTGAAAGTAATTAGCGATAGAATACTTTTCTTAGGTTCAGAACTTTCCCAATTGAGTGAAGAATAATTTAAAAAATTCTGTTGGCTCAAGTTGAGATTTTCTTGTATGTTTTATTCTAAGGATGATCAATAAATGATAGCATAGGAAATGCTTGGCAGAACAGAAGGGAGCAGGCTTCTTGATGGAGACTTTCCAAGCTCAAATCCTTCTTAAGGTCTGTGTCCTAGTTGAATGATTTGGGAAAAGTTACTAAATCAGCTGTCCCTCAGTTTATTTCTATGTCAGAGGGTGATAATGATTGTACTTATCCAGTTAGGGTTGTTGTGAAAATAAAATGTGACATTGTGAGTCAAAAGCCTACCAAAGAGCCTTCCATGTGGCACAAAAGCTTATGAAAGGTGAAAAAGGAACAAAACTTTGGCTAAAGCATAGATCTAGTCCGGGGTCATTGGATAGGGCAAAAGCCACTTATCTTTTATCTATTTATTTTCATAAACAATTTTTCTTTCTCCCACTTCTTGTTTTCTAGAAATTCAGTTACTTCCAGGATGGTCTAATTATGTGACTCTGAATATGTTTGCAAAGGAGACACTGATGGCTTCCTAGTTAACCTTTAAAAGAAGGATTCAGGAGAGATCCTTAAATTTCTTTTAAGCCAAAAAATAATTTGGGTGGAAAATTTTTTAATAGTGAAATGGGTCATTAGATAAAGGGGGTGATGTTTTGTTTCTTTGGAATATTGCCATTTAGCCTGTTTTCTTTGCCTGTATTTGTTGTCATTGGCCATCATAAAACTCTACAAGTAGATGTAGGTCAGTGTACCTCTGAGGTGCCAAATCCTCCATTCTATCTGTCTCACCCAGAATTGCTGTAGATTACTTTGATTGGTTAAAATGCAGTGTATGAACTTGGCTTTTTGTTTGCTCCCCTCAAACATATACCTATTCAGTCATAGAAAAATAATGATGTGAGTGGATAGTAAATTTTTCTTATGTTCCGTTAAATAGATGGGAAGGAATAGTGGAAAGAGATTTTACTGGAGTCAGAAATTCATTAAATAATTTTGATGCAGTGCTTTGACAGTACATTATATTCTAGGCATGCAGTCCTGAAATGTGATATTACAATGAATGTGTGCCTCTCTAGATCATTTTAAAAGAAATAGTTCTCATGTTTGTAAGTTTGATTTTGAGTCCTGCAGTGAAGCCTTACCCATTGAAACATGAAATCTATATGTTAACTGAAACATGAGTATCCATTAAAGCAACAACAGCATCAAACTTTCAAGATACCTAACGACTGAGTTTAGAGTCAGGAGCTGACAATCAAATAATGTATGTTTGGTAATAAAGAAGAATGGGGTAATTTGGGATTTTAGATATATGTACCAGGTATCTGAATGGCAATATTTCTCACCTATTTCTTTCTAGGTCTGACTGGGCCCAAAATGAATTTTCTCTGGTTTGGCATTGATTTCAGAGAAAATGATTATTCATTAAGGAGAAAGCAAGTTCACCTGACAAGTTGCATATCTTAAAGCTGGATAACTAAGAAATGAAGACCTTTGTCTTAATAATTCTGAAATGAATTAATTCCAATAGAATTATTATTTCACTATTTATCCCAAAGGGTGTCTTTAATAGGAAGTAGGAAGGAAAAATGTAATTTAATAATGAATGTATAATACCATAAAACCTTGTATTACAAAGTATTACGTTTTAAAAATATTATTTATAAGCTGACAAATACAGTTGGGATATTCAGTTTTACTATGTGATGAATTAAGAAGTGAGAAAATGCCGAGAGAAAAGGTGAGGCTTACTTAATAGCACACTGCACGTGACTGTCATTGGAACCCAAGAAGATATTATGGATTCTCTTAGAATATAATGAAATGAGGAAAGGAAAGAATGTACAATTTATTTTATTGATTTTATCCTTTAAGAATACGTAGTAGAAACTAAATCTTGCATTGTTAGAAGAAAATAGAAGTTTGCTCTCCTGAAGCACCAGGAACTACCCCTAGTTTTGACCTAGGCTCAAGAGGGATCTCTCTTTTTTTGGTGAAAATATCAGAATCCCATTATCCCTACTCACGTATACTATGCCATCTTATACCTTCTTTCATGAAAGGTGTTGATGAAGTTCAGCATGTCTACTCATCTTATTGCTGCTTTGACAGCCTCTCATACTTCCAAAGTATACCAAAGATTTATGCAAGTCTGATGTCAAATATGTTTAAAAGTTCCCCCAAATATTAAGAGTCTTCTGTTTTACTCTGCTTGCCTTGATGATCAATTAGAATTTGCAGAAGTCATTCATTTTTCAACGTATGTGGGTGATTTTCTTCCAATTGCAAGTGTTATCTCACAAAATGGACCAAAATGAATTTCTTTCTTATTTGTTCACCCTTTTTGGTTGCTAAATCAGTAGTAAAACTCATGGGTTCAAAAAATGAAATGTTCAAGAAAGATCCTCTTTTAATAGACTTGACAATTGACTCCAGGATTGTCAGTCCAGGGGCAGAGATTCTTTGTAAGGCTTTGTTATTCTAGAACACTTAGAAGTTGGAACCACTGCATAGGATATTCTGTTCTCTAAGCTGCTTCCTCAAGGATAAATTAGGAAGCAGAGAAAAGTAGTAAGGAGTAGCCGATTCAGATCTGTCTTAGAAGGATAAAAAACTTGGTTAAGCTTCTTTGCTCCCTGGTTTGTTTCGTGTAGGAATATGGAGAGACTTGGTTCAAATAATGATAAATTGATACTATGGAGATGTGGGGACACTGAGAGGATTGTACACTGTTTCATCTGAGCAATACGTAAGAATTTTATTGATGTAGCATCTTAGCTTCTTAAAGTTTTTTCTATTGATAGAATCATATAATGATTTTGATGAAGTCCTCCTTTTTACGTATCTTTCAAGAAATTAAAAATGAATTATTATTTCAGCTAATTACTGAAAATTTAGCAAACAAATACTATCCTCATTTTTCCTCTCTTACATCTTTTGGACTTCCCATGATGTGGCTGAAGCTGAGGTTAGGTCAAATATTGTATACTTTTTAAGAATATTTTCTATATGGTAATTAGTAGAATTGTCAAGCCAAAAAATCACAGAGAACAAGATGTAGTCAGTCATCATGACAAAGAATGATAAAAAAACGACTTTGTGTGTGCTTGGAGCAAACATATACTCACAGCTAGGTTAGGTTGTCCTTTCTTTCAAGTCGATATTTGCTATAACAAGAATTTAGTATAACAGAGTTTTCACAGTACCTTTGTTATAAACGGACTTTTGCTTGTACTGATAGAAGGTGAACAAACATTTCAGAGAAATAGCCAGCTTCACGGAGCCGCTCCACACCACTGTGTGAGCTGAGTCCCTGTGACCAAAGGAGCAAGTCTCAGAGATGTCTTCTCAGAGGAACATTCGTGGCCAGGAATAAGACATGTAGGTTCAAAAACAATGAAAAGTTTATTCTAGGATTGTTGGTCATTAGCTCTTTTACTCTTTCAATATCTCAGGCCTCCAGCAGGGGCTTCTTTTAAACACTCTCTCCTTTTAAACACCATCCTCATAATTGCCCCCCTCTCTTGTATATATGTGTGTGTATACACACACACACACACACACACACACACACACACACACACACACACACACACACACACACACACACACACACACACACATGGAGACAAAGCTGGAAGGGAGAGAGGCTGCTTTAGTCATGTCCTACTCTTTTTGTGACCCCATGAACTATAACCCGCCAGGTTCCTCTGTGCATGGGATTCTCCAGACAAGAATACGGGAGTGGGTTGCTATGCCCTTCTCCAGGGGATCTTCCAGACCCAGGGATCGAACCGCTGTCTCTTGCAGCTCCTGAATTGCCAGGCCAGTTCTTTACCATTAGCCTACCAGGAAAGCCCTCCATTCTAGTATTACCTAGTAAAGGTTGCCTAGTATCTGGATTCGGTTAATAAACAAGGATCCAGCCCTTGATCCAGGAAAAAGACTCCTCCCTCCCTGGGGCCAGGATGGGCAGAGGGTGATGATTATAGATGCCTCTGCTCTGAAATCTCTTTTATTCCTACCACACCTGCACTTGGAGTTTTCCTCATGCACAGGAAAATGCATGTATTTTCTGTGGCTATGATTATATTTTTCTAAGACTTGTATTAATATTACCTGTGACCAGTGGCCAAGATCTGAGAGAGGGGGACAGTTGAGCCTCCTTTACAAAGGGCTGGCAGTGGTGTTTTCCTCTGGCGCTGCAACTGACCGCCCAGGCTTCCCAGGTGCGGATGGTGCCTCACAGAAACCTTAAGTGCTTGGTAGTCACAGGTGTGGATGATTTGTTTTTTCTTTTTTTCATTTGTTTAGATTCTTGTGGTAGGAATTCAGCAGGTGTGTGACAGCAGCATAGTCTCCACCCTGTCACAGAGGCCAGCTGCCTTCCAAAAAAAAGATGTTCTTGTTGGTCCCACAACACTGTCAGCTTAAATCCTTGTTTTCCTGGAAACCTCACCCAAGGGCAAGACTCTGCCTAACCAGTGAGTTAGGGTAAGTTCATCTCAATAGATGAACAAGAAGAGTCTCCTTATATGAACCTGGTCTACAAGCAGGAGCAGGTTATCTGGCTCTGCCCTCCTGGATTTTGCTTTTTTTTCCTTTCTAACTTGAGCTGGTATCATTCCAAATTCAGTGATATAGAAAACCCTGGACTTGGTTTCCAGAAAGATATAAACCATGCTGGGATGCTTTTGTTGACATATACATTTCTGCCTCTGTGATTGAAACTAAATATAGGATCACAGATGGAGCGTGGCTCTGTGTGGAGTTACCAGCCATCTCCTCAGGAAGTCACAAATCCTGGGATCCAGTCGGGTCAGTGTAGGGCAAAGTCACCTTGGAGATTTTCCCAGACCATGACTAGCTTTAGTGAAGGGTGGGGAGGCTCGCTACAGTAGCACTGAGGGAACCAGATCGTTAAAAAAGGAGGGAACCAAGAATTACTGCTGTCAGGATGTCAGCATGTGGGGCTAGGCCATTCAGCCATTCCCTCTCTTCACCCTTCTTAACTTTTCGAAAATTTGTATTATGGCTTCTCTTGGCTAGGTGACTGTATCTAAAGGAATAGATGGTAGTGGTGGTTTGTTGCTAAGTCGTTTCAGACTCTTGCAACCACATGGACTGGAGCCCACCAGGCTCCTCTGTCTGTGAGGTTTCCCAGGCAAGAATACTGTTGTGGGTTGCCATTTCCTTCTCCATGGGATCTTCCTGACCCAGGGATCGAACCTTTGTCTCCTTCATGGCAGGTGGTCTTCTGTATTGCAGGCAGATTCTTTACCGCTAAACCACCACACACCTTAGATTACTCAGTTTCCCTTCGTCACAGACCCTTCCCCAGTTTTTCTCCTAGAATTAAGCTTGGAGTTTATTTGATGTTGTTTTTACTTGTGTACACATAGTATAGGTGGGGATTTCAGGGGCAGGGGGAGGCCACACAGTAATTGACCTTCTGGGCCCTGACTACCTCTCTGAATATAGACACTGGTCATCTATTCCCTTACGTAACACAATGCAGTGATGACACCTGTCAGAGGGGCATTTATCTGGAAGGGCTGCAGATGGATCTGTAAATCAACTTGGGGAAAAAGGGGTGTTGTGTGTGAGAATCACATAGTCAGTAGACCAGGCTTTCATCCTGCATTGTAATCTTTGACTATGCAGATATTTCTGTTGACATACATTTGATGTGTCAGCACTCACTGAAGAGAACTGATTGTCATAATCCAGAGCAGTAAATATTAAACATCGTAAGCCATTAAAGCTAGTTTACAGCTGCTTTATTTTTGTAGTGACATTTCCTATGTTTATCTTTAGCTATCATTAATATATTATTTTACTCTCTTAAAGAGACAATAATTTAATCTCTTGAGAATCTAGTTCTTCTATAGTAACAAATAAGTGATATTAAAACCCTTACACTGAACTCCAGGGTTGAGAGTGATCAGTCAAATGTCCAGCATTTGATTAGATCTTACTTTGTATCCAAGTCAATGTCCCCTTAAGAGATGAGGAAGGATTAAAAATAGCTCTGTCACCCAATGGATGATACTCAAAAAGAAAAAGAATTATCATTGTGTTTAATAAGAGAACTGACAAGCAATCATAATTCTTTCCATTAAGTAAATATGTTAGAAAAATTTATTACGAAATGACACATTATGCAAGCCAGGAATCAAAGATGACATCCTTGCATTAAATACAGTAGATGCCATTAAGGAAAACAGTCAATATGTCACCAAGCCACAGCCTGTAAAAATTAAATTGATTTGGTAAATGTAAGTAAGATAGATCTGTTTGCTTTCATCATCAATTTTGAGTGGGTGAACAGGTGATGTCACCAACCTGGGAGCGATAAAGATGCAGGACCATCTGGAAAGGCAGGTGATGAATGGGCAAGTGCTTTTGGACAGTGACAGTGCTGTGGTACTTTGTCACTTGGGATGCAGTACTTAATAACTTTTCAATACCATCATAATAAATTTCACTGCCTTATTAATATAGAAATGGTGAGTTATTACCATGATGGTGAGTGTAAATAACTGGAGATGCAGCCGTCAAAAGCTGATTGTTTGGGCATGTTTCTTTAAGCAACACAGTTGACTTGTGATAATCAACCTATGTCTATACCAGTAGAGTTTATTGCACTTGTCAAAGGAAAAAGTAGTATTATTCAAAATTATATGAAGTCGTAATAAACAAGTTTAATATATTATCAGACTTTTCATGTAAGTTTCCAAACACAAGGCAGTAAATCATTTTTAATAATGTCCTTTCATGTAAAAAAATGTTCTTATACAGTAATAATGTCCTTTCCTAACTATTAACTAAACAGTTGACTTCTTTGTATGTGTTTTAAAGGGGATTTTTATTTGTACTTTTCAATCATTTTCTTTTGCAAATAAAGAGCGCAAGCAGGAACCTTAGAACGTTTCATTAACAAGCTCCAAAGTTGCTGAGTACAGGCCATGTCACACATTTCCATTTTAATTGAACAGATGTACTTAAGAGTAAACCACAGCAAACGAAGTACAGACAAAATTATAAACACGTGTCACTGAGAAGCAGGCAGGAAAGAGCCTCTGATGAGCATCTGTGTGTATTTTATGAAGCCAAGGACTGCCACTTCATAAGTTTGTCGCTGATGTCTCCAGCTTAATGAGGAGAAACAAAATCTGGAGATAGGTGTAAGTTGGAGATGAATTACTAGATCAATCACTTAGCACCATTCAGGGTATCTGCCATTGTGCAGTGGGAAAATAATTAGATCTGGGATGCTGTGCTTATTTATATAGTGGCTGTTCAATCTGGGATGGAATATGGAAAACTTCCTCTTTCATGTCACCGTGGTCTTTATATTGTTTCTTGGCCAGGCTGACTTTTAATTCTGACATTGTCTTTCGGGCTGCAGTCTGCCAGCCTCTTAAATGAAATGCCTCTCCACCATTTCTATTACTGCTGAAAAGAGAGCCAGCAGTCTATTAACAGGCAATAAAGTTCAGGAAGCCCAGGACTCATTTCTTGGGTCAGAGGTGAAAATTGCATAAGAAATGAAACAAAGGTGGGCCTTGATCGCTCAAGAAGCTGCACCAGAAAGAACACACGTGCTGTTCGCCAGAAGTCTCCCACTTAAAGGGAAAGGAATAATCGTAATAATGTTGGCCGATGGAGTTAAGTACTCAGTTGAGAGAAATTATATCAATCTGACAAATATAGCCTTCACAGGAGATAAAGTCTCTAATGACCTTAAATGCATATATTTATCATTTAATTCAACAAGCCAATTCCCTTGGGCTTTTGACCAACGACATTTCCCCTAAAGTTTAGAAATTTTTTACCAGCCCAGAGAATAATGGCCATTTGTCAGAAGGTTCCAAAGCTCAACGCAGTTGGAAGCAAAGAACAGGAGAAGGGGGGGGGGGGGGGGGGTGGGGAAAGGCTAATCGAGTCTTTCCACCTCAGAGAATATTAATACCAAGTTTTATTGATGCAGGGGCTGCAGTATTTTGTGGCCGAACAGTAGGTGGCAGACACTGTAGTGAAGAAATGGGGACATTTTAATCTAGGCAATTTTCATCTGATTTCATTAACTTCCAAATATGTTCCCTGTGTGCACAGTGCATTACTTTGCAGGAAAAAAAAAATATATAGGAATGCTAAATAATTAGGAAATGTGCTAGTTGAATGTGGAAAAAAATCAAAAGGATTCTGCAGAAATAGAAGCAAAAGTTCTAACATTTCATCAGGTAAAGTGTGTGTGAAACAGGAAAGCCCAAGGAATAAAGGGACCCTTGTGTCGGGTGGGCTTTTCCTCACTGTTATTCTTGGTCTCGACTTGATGAAGTGTATTAGTGATATGCATGAAGCCCTGCGACTCCTGGATCTCCCTTTGTGAGAGTGTCCTTGCCTTTGTTCTTGCTGTCTGTCAGCTGTTCTCTTGGGCAGCCAGGTTGGGAACCCCAGGATCTACTTGCAAAGAGATTTCTGTAAAACCATATTATCCTTCAGCCCTGACTCCTTCCCCCCACCCCCCTTCCCTCCACAATCTGCCCATTCATGTGGTGTGGCTCCCTGGCTGGCTTCTTTGTCATCTGTCTAGTGGTTTGTGTTTCAGTGAGGCCTTGCAAGATATCGGAAGGAACACTGACCTGGGTTCCTGGAACCATAGGTTCTTGTCCCAGCTTGGATTTAGGACCTGGAAAAGTCACCCGACGTTCTCCTCCGAGGTCTCTCTGAGGTCTAGAGTAGCTCTGACTTTGAGTTTCTGAATGCTGTCTCAGACACCCGCTCCTTACTTCTTCTTATTCTCGTGGATGTGCTCCATGTCATTAAGCTTTTAGAGATTTTGTTTCTCTGGGGGCCCATGCACCCTGGGAAGGATACAAATTAAGTTAAATTAGGTAGAAAACAGATGCTTGTTGAACAATTTCTTTTGTATTGAAGCAGTGTTTTGTAAACATGAAATCAAAGCACGTTTGATGTGTGTTTCTCTTTTTGGAATTGATGTTTTCATAATGAAAGTAGCTTAAAACCAAAGCCTTGTTTTGAAGGGAAAGTAAGTTGGTTAGAGAGAAGATTCTATATCTAGACATCTTTGAGAAGATACAGGTATAAATTTCATCCTGTCCCTGGGGTATGACTTAGTTCAGCCTCAACTATATACTAAGGCATTGTTAAAAAATATCATTTGGTCCTCTCCAATAGAACACAGATGTCATGGGCTTGTCTCTAAAAAAAGGTGGCACTATAACATAGGACCTGCCCAGGGCACTGGGTCTAAAGACAAATGAACTTGGTTTAAACTCTCTACCACTTACTAACTTTGTGACCTTGAACAAGTACTAAACCACTTTTGGTCTCAGTTTCCTCATCTGTAAAATGGTAGTAGCAATAGGATCTTCCTGGTAGGACTTTTTTTTTTTTTTTTTTTGTAATGGTTACATTGCAGATTATTGTAAAGGCTTAAAGTAGGGCTTGGTGTGCTGTAGTAAGTGCTTCAAAGCCAAGTGATTTTAATAATCATCACCATAATCATTCAAAAGTTGAGGTCCCTTCTTGTGAGAGAAAGATCGGGGAATTCAGTCTTCAGAGTTAGAGCTCTTCGGGTTGGCAGAACCACCGCATCACAGAAAAAGAGGTCTCCTTTGTGATTAGTGTGGGCAAGTGACCTTCCTAGACCTGACATGTTTGAAACGCTGATGGATGTTTAAGTGGTTCTTTTACTAAAGACTTGAGTTAGCATTTCTAAACAGTGCAGAGGAGGAAGTTTTGACTTCCTGTCTGATGGACTTATGTTCTCCTAGCCTGGTTGAGTGGGGTTGAGAGAGGTAAGAGCTCACCTTTTAAGCTCCCCTCACCATAACTGTCTCAATGTATTCTTCCTTTGAAGGGCGCTCTCTTCTCTTCATTCTTCCTAATCTTCCTTGGCCCTCAACATTCCCATGTCTTGCAAACTCTGCCCCCTCAGGTTTTATCTAGATAGTAATGAGGCTGATTTTCTCTGCAGACGGGTTGACCTCCTCTGTGGATTTGCAGGAGATCTGGGTGTGCTTTTATTCCAGTTCATGCTCTTTTTTGATGAGGACAGTGGTGGTGTCTTTTCTGAATAACCCAAGAACAAACACACTTTTTGCTAAGGTGGCAATGTCTCATCTTAAATGAAGAGAGAATACCCTACCTATTCACAAAACTTTGACCTTGTTGATAGGAAATAACAACCCTAGTCATCTTGTTGAATTTGCTTTCTTCCTGGGTCCTGTGGCATCAGTGGAATTCCTCATTAAGTGAGAATGGCTCTGAGAACAATGTCATAACTAAATATATTAACTATATGGCAGTATTAATGTTTTAGATGAGTGGAGATACATATCCTAATCTTTTTGTATATTGTTATTTATTTATTACATTTTTTAATATTGTCATTTATTTATTCTTAAATTTTTGTAAAATTTTACCTGGTAGGTCAGTGGGGTCCTGAGAATTTCTGGACAGAAAATTTGGAGATCAGACTCTGTAGAAGACCCAGTATAATTTCTCATATGTAAAATATTACTGTTCACTGTTACCTCTGAACATTCTGAATGCAAGAAGCAACAAAACTTTGTTTGTTTCTCACAAAGAAATACCAAAATATGTGTTTTTGGAAACTGGGGGTAAGTTTTCTGACTCATGGGATATTAGAAGGCTACGTTGCTCAGTTGTGTCTGACTCTCTGTGACCCTATGGACTATAGCCTGTCAGGCTCCGCTGTCCATGGGATTCTCCAGCAAGAATACTGGAGTGGATTGCCATTTCCTCTTCCAGGGGATCTTCCCAACCCAGGGATCAAACTCATGTCTCTTATGTCTCCTTCATTGGCAGGTGGGTTCTTTACCACTGGTGCCACCTGAGAAGCCCCATTAGAAGCAGGTACTTGAATTATTTGGTTGAGGATTTACGGCTGAAAGTAACAATAGCCCAAAGTTGAGTTTGTCCAGGTGTGGGTAGAGACTTCTTGAAGGAAGCCTTGTAGGGTGGATCAGTGGTAGTGGCCTTTTCCCTGGAGCTCAGCTATCTTCTCCCTTCAGTTCTCCTGACTATTATAACCTCATGTTAATGTCTTTTAACTTCCACAGCATGGACTTAATTGTCAGCACATATATACTGGCATATACTAATGATTCTTTCCTCATACAAACTCTGCTATATCCTAGGATCTTTTTTCATGTGGGGCCTCCACTGAGAACAATCTGGATTTAGTAATAGACTTAATTGGAAGGTTTAATAAGAAGTTAGGACTTTGTTTTCTTTTTTTAACTTGGGAAAGGCAGTAATCTCAAGAAAACCAGATGTGAATTTGATTTTAACAAGAGTATTTTCGCTTTCCTTGTACCCTCCAAAGCATGGGAATTCTCCTTTGAGGAAGTTAATTCTATAGGAGTATTGTCAGCAATATAAAGGTTGAAGAATATTTGAGTTTGCCTATAGATGAGCCAGACTGAAAAATACAGAAAGTAGTACTTGATGAAATCATGAATTGTTATGATTTGAATTACACAGCTCCATATGGACTCCTGAACATTGATTTGTCTGGAACATTATGAAGGGTATTATAGTGAGGAGGGAGGTATATATATAATGTCACTTGGTGAACTTGACTCAAAAAGTGTTCATTTGAGGTTTGATTCTTTACTCAACCACCATAACTGATTGATAGAGACATGGATCTCCAGTTGGCTTTAGTTTCTGCTCTGCAAATCTTCCATGAACCTCACTGAGAGTCTAAGATGCAGTTGTAAGGTATGATTGAAGAGTTTGAATTTCTGTGTATAGTCCAGCTAAGCACCTCAGAAAAAACATCATTTTGCCTTATATTTCTGTGTGATAGGATGAAAGGTACTGTAATCAGGTAAAGTAACACTTAAAATATTAGGACTTTTAAGTCAAGAAAGTCAGAATTATGATGTGATGTGATAGGGACATGGATAGAGCTGGGGGATTAGTTAATTCTACTACAGCAAAAAAGATGAAAAAGAAGCACTAAATGGCACAATATGCCATTAGAATTCACTACCCACGATGGACGAGATTGAAAATATAGCATAAATCAGGGGGTATTTCCATCATCAGTTGCCCCTCACTGAGGCTTTGTCAGCTGTGAATTTATCTGTCATCATTTGAAAACTGCTATTGTTTTCAGCCTCTTTATAGCTTTCATAAGTTTTATTCTAGTCTCATGAAAACCTTTATCTGTGTTTATTCTCTCATACATTGATTTCTGTTCATTTTAGTCTAGACCCCAAATACTTCCTCCTTGTGAGACTCCCGAGTTTAGAAGTTTAGGCAGAAAGACTACATTTGGACAGTTACCTTTCTGTCTTCTTGTCCCAGATCTCTAAATCCTTCCACTATATTGGTCTTCTGTTTAGCATAAAGAATAGGTGATTTTCTGTGGCTCTAGGCAATGCACATTCTCCTTGAAGTAATAATACAGTCAGTGTCTAATACAGGGCCACTCATAGGCAGATTACAAAAAGGTCAGAAAAAATTATGTAGTAATGAAAACTGGTCCATCTAGTTTTTTAAAAATGAATGACCCTGTATTTTTAGGAAGAACGAAAACATCTATTTAATACAAGTTTTTTGATCACTGAGATTGTCAGAAACCTTGCCCTTTATCCTGAAGTGCCATTGCATTAGTGTCAAAATGTAAAAATAATAAGCAGCTGACATTTTAGGCACAGACTAAACATCAGGCGAATGACACTACGTTGACGCTCTTGAAAGAGTTACAAGATGATGAGATGCCGAAGGAAGTGAGGAGTGGCGCAAAATCTTGTGTTCACAGTAGAGGAGTTGACAGTGTAGGCGTTGTTTACCCAGTTTTTCCATTAGGAGGGGTTTTACTTCAATGGAAAATTGTTTTTCAGTTTGAATTTATACAAAGCATTGTGAGGAGGCAGAAGATAACATGTGGCTCCAAAATGCATCTTTATTTTTGCTCATTACTAACTAATTGATTTGTTAACTCCACAGGCATGTCCTGGTGTCCCAGCAGTGGAGGACAGTGTGACCCATGCTAGCTTTCTTTCCCTTCCCCTCTTCCCATGCTTTGTCTTTCTTCCTCTTTCCCTCTTTATTTCCCCTTGTTTTCTTTTTATTTTGTTTCTTGCCCTAAGCCAAATGTCAGTCCCACCGTCCTTACCGAATACTTTTGGTTTAATTAATTGGTTATCCATCTAATACGTGTCACTTTCCTTCAGAGCAAACCTGCACAGGATCTGACCATCTGGGGGACAGTTAGTCATTCCAAGGATGCAGGTGGAGAACACACCTGTAGTTAGTCACTTCCAGGGGCACTTGTCTATACTTAAATTATTTGCAGGTGTTAAGCATGTGCTTATGAAAAAGGGAAATAGGTATTTGGGGTCCAGAAGAAAATTTGCCTCTTAATTTAATATTCTCTCTTCCCTGACTCTTGGTTACTTAGAGAACAAATGCGTGGAGTTTTAGCTGAATGTCCTGAATGACTGCAAAAAGGAGATAAAAATGCAGCTTCGGCTGTTTTATGTGATTCATAAAAACATTCTGTCTGGCTCCAAGGATCCATTTATAT
Source organism: Cervus elaphus (assembly GCF_910594005.1). Lineage (NCBI taxonomy): Eukaryota > Metazoa > Chordata > Mammalia > Artiodactyla > Cervidae > Cervus > Cervus elaphus. The sequence goes on along the minus strand of NC_057833.1, from coordinate 22,348,909 downwards.
TTAGGCTTTACAGAAACAATGCTGTAAAGTTTTCTAGCGTTGAGGACAAAATTACTCATTAAAATCTGTGATATGTAGCATTTTAATGAGTTTTAGCCACATTTTTAAGGCTATTGTTTGGTAGCTTTTAGCTTTCCCAGTGTTCCTAGTAAAGAACAAAATTATCTGAACTATTTGATGGTTACTTGTGAGTATTGGTAAACTTTTTTTATGAGCTTTCACAAAAGCATATTAACCACACACCATGTAACATGGCATGAAAAGTAGAAACAGTGAGAAATTCAACAATCAGGATCCCCATGCCCCGTTGACATCAAATTTGGCAGATTTTGAAAATTCTGTGATCATTTTTCTCCTTCTGTGACACTACTCTTGTTCATTCTTCAAAAACATTTGCCTTAGTATGGGGAATTATAGATAATTTGATGCAACAGGTTTAAGTTACCATTTTCATAGTGAAAAGAATAGCTTAGCATGATCCCGATTTTCCTTGGTTTCCTCCCATTCTTGCAAGAAGCAGAGGTATTCACATTTCTTTGTCTAACAGTTTTATAATGTCTTAAGAGATTAACAGTGAGCATGAATGAGGGCCTACGGATTAGACAACAAAAAGCCTGGGACGTCCACTACCTTACTTGCAAATTTTACATTTTCCAGCATTGCTGAGCGAGCATAGAAACTAAGGAAAGATAATAAGTACCAGAGTCTCAAAAGTGTTTAGTGATTCAAAAAATTCAGATGACATGTCAGAACTGACAGACTCATGGAACCGTCTGTGGCAGGGCCCACTTTTTTGTCTTATGTTAAGCTCTCATACTGAGTGAATGCAGATGTTATCACGGTACCCCAGACAGACAGTCAGTGAAATGTGACAAGCTGTCAGCAAAGTTACACTACGTTGATTTTGTTAAAATATCCACAAGCTTTATAGTTTCTCTTTATATAAAAAACCCTTACCTCATTTAGTTAAGAGAGTGGAAGCGGCCGGCGAGATCACTTGTGTTTTTGCCATCTTCAGACTATCCTGGGCTTTTTCTCCAGGGAAATTTCACTTAGCAAATTAAGTAGTAATGAACCCCAAATATCTAATCCCAAAGTATTTCCGAGTCATTTTTTTCTCCTTTGACTAGTTTTTTAATTTTTTGTTCGGCTTACACTGCACCTCATCACTTTGGCAAAGGATGTTTCATGATCGGAAAGAGTGAATTTTCTTCATTTGGATTAGGAGCCAAGATGAGAGGTGAAAAATCTGAAGGACCACTTTAACCAAAAACCCTTTCTTAACAGAGGTTTCGTTGTGGAAAATGAAAATGTGAGCTTAATCAAAGACTAAGATCTTTGCTCCCATTCTTTTAATTTTTAAACCCCAAAAGTTAACACTGGCAAGAGAAAAATCTCCATTGAAAACAAACATTCGAGCTGTTCATGAAAATCAATTATGTTTTCCATTATGGTTTAGACATTTAGATTTTTCTTGTAAGTTTGGAAAATAAAAGAAATACAGTAAAGAGGAATTCTAGAGCATTTTCAATGATGTAACATGTTTATATCTAAAGATAAATCTTTCTTATTAATGATCATTTTTGACATCCATTTTAGATTCAACTCAAGAATTTAGAAGTCAGAACAAGCAAAACAATAGTTAATTGAGCAAAATTAGAAAAAGAACAGACATTTGGAAACTAGTCTTAACTATATTGCTCTTAATGATATGAATGATATCTTTTATACTAAGGAAGACATCAATTTGGACACACTTGAGTTTAACACAGTGGAGTTTATTTGCAGCCTCTGGTTGCAATAATTGTTTGCCTTTTACCCCATGTGGAAGGGCTCCTGTTGCATATAATTTATTTGGCTTCAAATTGTAAATTATTTGGTAGAAGATTACTTTGCAATCCTAGTTCCCACAAATTAACCTCTGTTTATACATTCATTTTTGGAAATTAAAGGTGAAAGGAAAACACGAGCCATGCTTGTTTTGTTCGATTTATATTGTCACCAGAAGACATTACCATACAATGAGAAACCCGTCTGTGATTTTGAAAAATGAAAAGTCAAGACATTTTGAAGATAATATCTAGCCTAGTGTTTTTGTAAAACTCAGAACTCAATAATCAAACGAAATTATGCATATGGAGGAAATGATTGAGAATATGTTGCGCTGCTAATCGCACTCATGCTGAAGTTTTAAATTTCATCTGTCTGCTCAGATCTATTGTGAGCCATTAAGTGGCTTCCTTTTTTCCCGACAAATTGAATGCTGCAACTGCAAGGAGCTCTTTTGTTGTTTTAATTCAGTCAGCATGGAAATGATTTTCTCATTTCAGGCCCTTTTCTGTCCTCTCTTCATTGTGTCAATAAAATAGAGTTGTGCCGAGCTGCTCTAATCAGCTTAGAGTGCTAATTCATTGCTCCGGGATGCTATCTGTGTTTGGCTACAGGTGGGCACTCTAAGGGGTCAGTCTCCAGGGGAGTGTAATTGTGTGTCTCCTGGGGCTTGTTTGCAGAATGACCTAAAGCTGAAACCCCAGCTCGGGAAGGGTAGAGAAAACTGAACAAACATATGCCCACGCAAACACATACAGCTGTATTTTCATGGCGACCATTCACTTGGCCTGACGTTCTGAGACTCTAGCAACATTCCTGGCATTCTACCTCTTCTCAGTCTTCTAGGATTTAGCCATAAAACATGAATTCTTTTAAATTTTGCACACATTTCCTAAGGGTACAGCTATATAGTATTTCCAAGATAAAGTTAAAGGCCAGGCTAGGATTTAACATGGGGATAATACAGCCATACTAAACTAAAAAAAGAGAAACAGAAACTGCCAATTTTTGGAAAATATATTCTTTTGTGTCTTGTGAAAGTAGCTTAATACATAAATATGGAAATATTATGAATTAGTAAATTAAGCTTTATAGGCAGTGAGGAATTTCTGGCAACTTTAGAGGAGAAATAATGATCAGTTGTTTGGAATAAGGGGGAAAATTGCTAGGCATGAGGTTTTGGAGAGTTAATACATCCTTGGGCAGAGTAGGGAGATGGCAAATCTTTCTGGGATTACTGGCAGTGTGAGTGTCAAAAACATGTTGTGAATATGATCTTATTTACTAGGCTTGATATTTTTGGTATTCGGATTTTAAATGCTATAACATCTTTTAATTTTTTTCCTAACATTATTCATTAAAAAAAAAAAAACAACTCTCAGTACATTGGGATTCATTCCACTCTCAATGGAAAATCTTCAGGATTTCATTACTCAGGTCATTATATAATAACATTAAGTAGGTTTACATAGTAGAAAGGAAAGAAGCGATAAAAGATTTCAGCTATGTGAAATCTACCAGTTAGCTGTAGAAGAATGGAGCAAATATTCTCTCATTTGCTTAACACACTTAAAACTTGTCCAGTATATTAGAAAAAAACGTATCCTGGTTATTATTAGAAGACTAGTGTGAAATGCTGTATCATTTGAATATTTGGAGAAAAAATTTTATAGTCTTATTGTAATAAATTCCAACTGGCTTTACCAATATGTTCATTTATAGAATTTATATTGATAATATGAAGTTCTGTGTCAGAATAGTAATTGTTTTGTATAAATACAAGTTCTTAAGATTAATATGTAAGATATTAATCTGTAATATCTTTTACAAATATTAATATGTAAGATAAGGTTATCTTTCACATGTTTAGAAGACATTATTTGATTTTAATTTTTTAATTCTTCTTTCCCTTTCTAGCTAATATTTCAGCTGTATAACATATCTGGTTTGAATGATCTTGTAATACTGCTGCTTGGTGAAGAAGATTCTGAATTTCACCTAATTATTTACAATATTTATTTTGGATTAATTTGGAGTAGCATCAGGAGATGGAGAAAATGAAAATATGGCAATGTGTAAAACTGATCTCTCCTTTTTTTCCCCCATTTATAAATGTTTCTAATAGGGCTCCAAGATAGTCAGAATTCAGATTCTTTAGTCTTCACTAGCATAAATTTTTCATTTAATTTATTGTTAATTATTAATGATTATTCTGATTTAGCAATTGTATTTTCAGGCAAAAATAGTTTAATATTATTTTTTATGAAATTCGTGAGGTAGTTTATTAATTTTGTCTTTTAAAAGTTGTTTTGTTCTTACTTTCTACTTTATTTTCCTAGAATTTGTTTTCTTTGCAGATAACTGAATTTGAGGTCATTTTACCAATGGCTATCTCTTATAAATAGCCAAATCCTTTGTACATGCTATAGGCTTTTATAGTGTGAATCATTCAGTGAGGAAGAAAATGAGCAATGCTTCAACAACAAATTGTTTTGGTAATTTTTATTTTTATAAGAATAAATTTTGACTTCTTGGAAAAATTTAAAATTAATAGAGTAACTTCCCTTTTGCCAGGAGAGTCTAAATCATGTTAGTACAGGTTTGGTCCAGATAGCAATGCTTTAACCCTCATTCAGTTCAATGGCCCACCAAAGAAAGCAGGAAGCAGTGAGACATATGCTTGAAAGGGACTTTTTTTTTCCTTTAAAGGAATTGCATTCTCTTCTCAAGTAACCTATTTCACTAATTCTCTTCTGCATTGAGTAGATTTGTCATAAGATAAAAGTTGGTGAAATGGTTTATGCTGATACCCTATGGCAGAATGTATTGTAGGGTTCAAATTCCTATTGGATGAAATGAAGTTGACTTGTCTTTGTTATTTATTTTGATGATCAGTTCCAAGGTTTATAATGATGTTGATATTTTCATTCCTTGAATGAGTAGGACTTGAAATTAGACATTGAAAGTTTGAGTTGGGTAGTAGAATAACACTGCTAGATTGCTTTTTCTTCTGCCACCATTTCTGAAAGTTATAGGATGCTTTGGGGGAAGAAAACACAAGTAATACTTTTATGTATGTTCTTTGAATTGTTAAGTAGGAAACTCTGCAGTTAAACTATCACCATTAGAGTCAAGGAGATAATTTCATATTAAAGTTAGGTGACAACCTAGATAGTCAGTTTAATATGTGACTCATACTTGGTTGTAGACATCTAGCTCACATGTATCATTGCTGGTGTAAAAAATTCTTTTTATTTAATTTTTTAAAAAATAACCAGCTTCAAGGAGTTATTAACCTTTTGTGATATATCTATTTAAATCCTGTCTGGCAATTTTGTAGTATTAATAGAACTTGATTATTTGCCACCTTATAGGACAATCTACTTGTTTTAAATGTAAGTAATTATGACTATATAAAAATAAATATCAAATAAATGTAACATTTATCAGATTTGAATGATTCATTTCTTCCCATTTTAGTTTTAAAAATAAAATGAATATAACACGTTTGCTTAGTTCTACAGTTAGAAAAGTATGCTCTTTGGAAAATCTTGGCCTCCAAAAAACAGTTTCTAGAATAAATGCTTGACGTTTCTAAATAAGAGATCATCAGTGCAGTTTTCTGTGATTCAGAGATGAATGGGATCTGTCCATTATCAATTCCTCAATCAGGGAAAAAAGGAAATTAAGTTCCTAATTAGGTGAATTTGGACTAAAGAGGTGGGGCATTGAAGGGATGAGGAAAATTGAGAGGTAGTTGATGCCATTTCAGACTAATGATAGGAGAGGAAATGAAGAAGGGGGTGGGCTGGAGTTGAGCCTGAAAGGTCAGTGACCTTATTAGGACAAGAGTAGTAGAAGATCTTCAAAAGCTTTTACCTGTGATAGTTGACAAGGTGTCAGGTTCTGGAAATGGACAAAGATGCAAATAGTTGAAAAAGAGGTTGGTAAAAACAAGATTGCATATTTTATAAGGAAAACATTTGAATCTTGGAGAGAGAAAATGACATTTACCAGCATTGTAACCGTAATTTCTTGCTAATTTTTCTATGTGCTATAGGTTATTCCTTTCACATAGTAACTGGATTTACTTTAGTGTAGGATTGATAATGCTTCTTTTAAGGATTAGTTTTCACTGTTAATATAATGAACATTTATTCTGTATCTGTATCTTCTAGAAAGACAATTTTATAAATACACTATAGCCCAGATTTGTCACTTTAAACACAAAATGATAGCTATTTACTGAAATATCTATCATACATATGTGAATACATTTTTATGTGGATGAAAATTTAGTTTTTTCTTAATACTCTAAATTATCTAGGTATTTACCATTGACAAAAATATGCAAAAATTTGGTCTTTAATTACAGTACTTCAAACGTTCTCAAATGAAGGGATTTTCAAGATAAAGTGGAAACATCTATCTTAAGAAACCAAAGGTCATTTATAATCATTTAGTTAGCTATAATTTTTGACTAGTGTATTTCTAACTTTTTACTAATGTTGTAGAGGGATTAATGAGCAAAGAATTCAGGTGTTTGGGAATATCAATCAGATTAGTTAGATGAGAACATTAAGTTATGAGTTTGAGAACATTAAGTTATGAGCATTTTTGACCAAGTTATATATGTTGACAACTAGTACTGTAATCTTAAGAAACAGGCTTTTTAACATTTAACTTTCTTTATCAAGTAGCTTGGGTGCTTCCAGTATGGTTTTGACCTGTGTATTTTTATCCAAGGAACAAGTGATTGCTCTTTATTATTATAAACACCCAATAAATGAAATAGTTCAGATTCTTTCCATTTTAACCCTATGTCTGTCGTAAACACACAGTCATGGGCCTCTTACTACATTATTGTCCAATAGAAATATAACACAAGCCTCATATGTGATTTAAATGTTTTTGTAGTTGCATTTATAAAAAGTAAAAAAGAACCAGGTTTAATTCAGTTTAATAATATGGTTTTTGTTGTTCTTGTTGTTCAGTTGCTTAGCTGTGTTTGACTCTTGGCGACCTCATGGACTTTAGCACACCAAGCTCCTCTATCCTCCACTATCTCCAGGAGTTTGCTCAAATTCAATCAATATATCTGAAACATTATTCAAAACATAAAACAATGTAAGAATGATTAGTGAAACATTTTACCTTTTTTGACACTGAAGTCTTTGAAATCTGGTGTCTATTTTACAACACACCTTCATTCAGACTAGTCACATTTCAAGTGTTTAGTAGCAGCTACTGTATCAACACCGCCGTAGAAGATCTCCAGGGCTCAATCTTTCACACTGAGATTCAGGTCAATGTCAGTTACCACAGTGTGAGCCCTTGAAGGCCGTTTGGCCCATCCCACTCATAAATGAGGACGCTGAGGGCCAGGAAGGGTCAGCAACTTGCCCAAGGTTACCTAACTACTTTGCAGAGGAGGGTTTAGACCAGATTCCCAGTCTCCTCTTGAATCTTAGTTTATTTTGAGTTATTTTAAGATATGTTGCTTTTGTTGTTTATAGAAAGGTGCCAAGGCATGGTGAGCATTAGAACAATGAAACAAAACAACACAAAATCAGTCAACCAACCATGCTGGCAATTGTTAAGAAGATAGTCTTGAGACTTCTCTGGGAGTCTGGTGGTTAAGACTCCTAACTTCTGTTGCAGGGGCGCAGGTTCAACCCCTGGTTGGGGAACGAACTTAAGATCCCGCATGCTGTGTGGCATGATCAAATAAAAAGGAGATAGTCTTGAAACTTTAAATGTTCAAGGAGTACTACTCAGGTAAAGAATTATTGGATAAGATTTCTTGCATGAACTGTGTATCACTTTATTAGAATCTATCATATTTTAAAAATAAATATTCATGCTATAGGTAAATACATTAATTTTAGCCATGATAGATCGTTTATTTTGATATTTCTCTCAGTCCTAAAAAAGGAAGTAAAAGGCAGGTCTGTCTTTTCATTTTATACTGAGTTATGAGCATTTTTGCTTTGTTAAGAAAATGACTGAGGCCTGTCTTCTAATTCGTTGGCCCATGGACACAAAAGAGGGAACTTGATTGTTCAGATTTCTGCATTTTTCTCTCCTTAGACAATATCTGAAATTAAGCCCCACCTGACAGGGTCAATAAAATACTACTGATTACAATTTATCTGGAAAGCATAAATGGAAAAGATATAGGTCTTCTTTTACAGAATTGGCAGCTGAAGCTTATTGAACCTGAGCTAACATTTCCAAATGAAATGAGGTGGGGTGGTTTGAGTCATATGATAACAATGTTGTCATCCTGGGGACCGGTATGAATCAGCACAGTGTGAAAATTAAACATGCAGACACCACGCGGATGTCAGGGAACCTCTCCCTCAGTTACAGGCGTGCATACCTGTGTGTCCGTAGGAGGGCTCCCGGCTAAAGCGTGAAGTGGCCAGAGGTTCCCAAAGAAAGAGAAGGGCTGCTGTCACCAACTAGATGGGGTTTGTAATAGTATCGTCCTGTTTTCACTCTCCACAGTAGAAAATTTCTACGAGGCTAACAAGGCAGAGAGTAATGAGAAACATGCCAAGCTTTTTTTTCCTTTTTTTTTAAAAGAGCAAAGAGTGAGGAGTCTAACCTACGAACAGGAAACAAATGTGATCAATTACTCCAAGTGTGGCGCTCACAGATACCTTATCTTAGGGCTCCTTAAAATAAAAGCCTGATTGTTACCAAATGCGTCTAAGAAGTGAGGGAGAAAAACGCATTCATGGAGGAGAGCTGGGAAGGGGGCAAAGGAGGGGGAGTAGGGGTGGAACATGACTTTATATTGATGTAAAAAAGTGCAGTTCTACTGTTTCTCAGTCTCCTGAAGTCTATAGAGAAGTGGTTAACAACCAATCATAGCCTTAACTGAGCAAGCAGTAAAATGATCCAATGTTTGAAAAATAAAAATACTCCAAATATGACACAGAGAGAAGGAGAGGGGAGGGAGACTTAAACAGCAGTGTATAGTGAGTAATGACTCCATCCATTTGAAACGTTTGTTCTGGTCTACATAATTATTGGACTAAGATCTTTTAAGGAAGAAATGTTATTTTTGAAATGATTGCAAAGAAAAGATCTTAGCCATAAATATAGAGAAGCTATTAAATTTGAATTGAAATATTAATTTTTAACTTGCAGATATCTGCAAGGAAATCTCACTTATAGGGTGTTTACTTATTCTGTGAAATAAAGAATAACAATGGCATTCATAGTTGATAACATTCATGGTAAAAGGACAGCTTTGTTCTCTTAGTCCCCAAAGAAGAACAAGACAGAATCTAATGAAAAGATGTGAGTATATGCTACTCATCCTCAGATACGTAAGGCAAGATCACAGTTCAGGCTAGGAGTAAGAACCTTGGGGCTGGCGGATCTTGGCTACGTATTCCTCAAATTTCCCATAAGTGCAATAGAATTAACACTATCCCTTTCTTGGAGATCTTGGGTCAGTAGGTGTTACAGGATTATGTTATGAGGTGTGACTATAAAGTAGTGAGACTGTTTTTCACACTCCACACCCAGAAACAGCCTCTCTTTACTTCAGTGGATCAAACATCATAATTTTTCTAGGGGCATTCACCTCATCGGGTCCTTATGCAGACAAGTATGCACAGAGACCTGCATTATTCCCATCTTTCTTCCTTTTCACATCACCTATCATGGCTTTCTTGGGGAATTTTGGCAAAACATGTGAAAAAGAATTATTTCTGTTGGTAGAAATGATTTTTGTGTGTGTGTGTGTGAGGGTTAGTGTCTCTCAGGGAAGATGCCCTGTAGATAAGCAGAGAGAAATAATCATCCATTTTTAGAGGACTTTGTAGAATGGTCTTGCCATCCTGTCCTTCCCATATTTTTTCAATTAAGTGCTAGCCTGTTGGAATCAAATGTCTTCATGAGATGGCAAACTGCTTCAGTAGGCTGTTTTGCACATATTCTGTAGCATACTTAGCAATTGGGCCTGTCAGTCAGTCAACACGTATTTATTGGGCGTTTATGTGGCGAACCAGACAAATCCATTCCCTGAACTCTTGTGTTTTCAGGGGCCTGTCATACACAGAATTTCTAACTGAAAATTTCTTTTTCCACAGTAGACTCATCAATATGTGAAGGAGAGTGGGGCTGTAGGAGGAATAGAATCCTTTTATTATGGGCCACTTCATCCCATTTAAGGGTATATCTTTTAATTAATTTGAATAATATCCCCTTCCCTACTTGTTCTTTTATTTGTAGTTAATTTGAATTATGAAAGACAGACATATACATAGTAGAATCCAAGCAATGCTTAAGCACATCATGTTTCTTCTCGGTTTCAACGATTTCTTATATATCATTCTAAAGTGTTTACGTGAAAACCTATGTGTATACACATAAACACATGCATTGTATGTTTGTAGACAGAAATCTTTTGTGCAAAGTGTACCTATACATTCATTTGTCTGCTTTATTTTTGTAGTAATATTTTGTGGATCTTCCCCTGTGTCTCTGTATCTATCTGTCCACCTGTTTATATTTACATGGATATATAAACAGCTACTTAATCCTTTAAAATATCTGTTTAATTGACTAAACACACCCATCTCCTATCATCTCATCTTCCTCCCAGAGGCACAACCAATGTTTTTTTTTTAGTATCTTGCTGGAAGTATAATATGCATATAGAGGCAAATGGTTATTCTTTGTTTTTCTCTTTTACACAAGTATTATACTTCCCAGGTGGTGCTAGTGGTAAATAACCCGCTTGCCAATGCAGGAGACATAAGAGACCTGGGTTCAATCACTGGATTGGGAAGACTCTGGAGCAGAGAATGGCAGCCCACTCCAGTATTCTTGCCTGGAGAATCCCATGGACAGAGGAGCCTGGTGGGCTACAGTCCATGGTGTTGCAAAGAGTTGGACACAACTGAAGTGACTGAGCACAAGTACACTAAATACACCATTCTGCAGCTTGCTTTTTTTTTCACTCTATCATATTGTTTTTCTTGTGGATTATCCTATATCAATATATAAAGAACCTGTTCATTCTTTATTTGTTGTATAGTATTCTTTTTAAAAAGTCCTTTTTTTTTGGTTGGTTATACAGCCTGTGGGATCTTAGTCTCCCAACCAGTAATCGAACCAGTGACCCCTTCAATGAAAGGGCAGTGTCCTAGCCACCGGACCACCAGGGAAGTCCCTGTTGTGTAGTATTCTATTGAATGTGTATACTGTAATTTAGTGGTATTACTATTTACTATTTCAAACAATGTTAAATGAATAACTTTGTACATGGAACTCTTGGGAGCTGTGGAGGAATATCTACAGAAATAAATTCCTAGAAGTAAATTAGATGAGTCAAAGGGTATATGCATTTATAATTATTTCAGGTTTTGCCAATTTTCCATGGCTATACTAACCAACCTTCCCAACAACAGTGTATGAAAGTTCCCATTTGCCCACACTCATACATCAACCTAGTACATAACTAAATCATTTTAATTTTTCCAATCATAAGTAAAAGTTGACATTCATTGTACTTTTAATGTATATTTCTCTTTTTCTGAAAGTGAGGTTAAACATTTTTTTCTAAGTAGTTAAGGGCCATTTGCATTATTTTATTCCTTGAACTGTCATTTAAGTGAATTTTTTTTTTTTTTTTGCTGTTCTTGTTAAGATGAAATTACTTTTCCATGACCATGAAACCAGTTAGTGACAGAGATAGGAGTAGGAATCAGATCCTCTGGTTATTCATTTGATAATTTAATTAATTTCCCACTATTGTACCCAGGATAATATTTCTTATTTAATTCAACCTTGGGTTATTGTGAAAATAATATGGAATAAGTTAGAATGTGAAAGCATTTGCAAAATGAAATAGAGCTCTCCAAAATGCAAGATAATGGTTCATTTAATTTTACAAAGAAATTACAGCATTTATCACTCCTGAAAATATGCAGTCAATAATGAAAATAGAAGAGGAGTAGGCTGACCCGGCTGCAGGCTGAGAGAGGTAAGGCAATTAGGTTGTTATGAGGCCTTCTGGACAAGCAGAGTTCTGATTTTACTAGCTTAGTGCTGACATGACGTGTATGTCTGTTTTTTTTTTTTCCTCCCCTAAAGAATGGAAAACATTGTACCTTCACAGACTGATGGCAGTCTTGCTTCACTTAAAACTTTATCCCCCTCCACATGAGCAATTTGTCTTGCCCTTTCAGAAGGTGGGTAGAGGCAGATCACATTTGAAGTTTTCTAGCTATTTAGATTGACTAACATTTTTCCATCTCTGTGTTATGGTTTATTAAGGGAAAATTCAGCACTTGGGCAATTGGTTTTCACTGTTTTCTCCCATGTTGGTTCAAGATAGGCTAGGACTAACAATGTGTGCATATGTTTCCTTAATTACTATATGGTGCAGTGTCATTACCTACATTCACTTCAAGGCATTTCCTTGTATTTATATTTCATATTGGCTGGGCACGCTGTTTATTAATTTTGCATGCATGCAGCTTAAAGACATTAGCCAGTCCACAGTAATGGCTGGCCTAACATCCATGTGCAAAAGTGGAATTCAGGAGATTAACTTGCATTTGACCTACTTCAGCTCTCCTGGTAATGAGGGGTGCAGGGGCACAGAATTAATCTCTCTCAATTTGTGGCTCTCAGGGGGGCTGCTAAGTTTAGAGTGCTTGAATTTTAAAAGTCTCCTGTTGTGCCGAGGAGTTTTTGTTACCCGGTAGAACTCTGTTCACTGTTGTGATTGAAGTGCTGGTTTTATCTATTGCAATATTTGTGACAAATATTATGAAGTTATGGAAAGTGAGTGAATTGTATAGTTTGGTTTAGAAAGTAAAATGGGAGAAACTTGGGTCAAACCTCTTGTGCCATGATGTTTTTTTTTCTTCCTGATCCGTAAACTCTCAATTTGGCCCAAAATGCAAAAGGCTTTCAAACTGCTTTACAAATACATCAGAAGGTGTCTTTTATCATCTATTTGTGATTCAGTACTAAAGCACTGCTGCTGGGAAGGTATAAGTCAAGTTGATATAATTTGGATTGATTTGCTTTTAAAAGCTTTGAAATGACAGTGCAATTATTGCTATGATGCAGGTCCCTTACAACTGGATTAATGCATTTAATGAACAATTTGACTACATAATTTATTTCTGTGGCATTAACATTAACTGTTCAATGCTTTCATTCCCTAACAACCGTATTAATACTGTGATAATATTAGCAGTAGTCACAGGGATACACTGTAGATGAACCCCTCCATCGGATTTCAGTTCCAAATTCTCACTTTATTCCCACCAGGTTTTACTGTGTGGCAGATCAGCGGTAGTCTGTGATATGAGTGTCACCTCTCTTGCTTTTCTTCCATTCATCCTTCAATCAGGTGAAGGGGCCAAAAGTTGACAGGAAGAATGTCCACCAGAAATCAAAAACTGAGTGCTCCCAAATCTGTATAATTGCTCCTCAGATTTTAGAAAGTGACATTGGTCATGCACACATGCAGTGGTTTTCGTCTTTGAGACAATTCATTCTGGCTAAACTCATCAATTATGCTGAAGGGACCATGCAAAGTCAGTGGTTTCAAACTATAGATAGTGGTTTTGTAATTTTAGCTCTCTAGAAAGGGTCCTTTGAGAGATCATCCCGATTAATCCTTTGTTTTACTGATGAGGAAAATGGACCCAGAGAGATTCAAGGTCATTGGCTAGTTGGTGGCAAAACAAAGTCTAAAATTCAGGCTTTCTTTACTCTCAGGGTTTTCCCTGGAACTCTTCATTGCAGAATATGTAAGCTTACCCCATTTACATCTCCCAGCATTTGTCTAACTTGGGTACCTCATACTTTTTTGTCAGAAATATGAGAAACACTCAGTGGTTGATGTAGCTTTCATCAAAATATCGTTTTATGTTTAGCTCAGTGTTTATCTGGGAAACATTCTGAGAGATTAAATGCCTGGAAAAATATCTTGCTATATTACAGCTTCTAGGACATTAAGTCTAATGTGATAATTTTATAAAAAACATGCATATGTAATCAACATGCTATAGACACATTTACACATACAGAGTATAGTATTCCAAATTATGTGGCTTGAAATATAAATAGTTACAAGCCTACCAAAATGTGAAATTTTGCTTTCATGCATTGCAAAGATCAATCCTTTGATTTTTCATGCCAAAAAGGAAATATTTATAACACTGTAATATTTATAACACTTACCAAAATGTAATGAGATTTTTATATTAGTTTCAAAGTTTTGAAACTAACATAAAACCAAGAAATTGCCAATTTTATGTCTTCGAGTTAGAAAAGTTAGGTTATTTTATATTAGAAAAGCAGCACTTTGAGTCTCTCATTTGGTAACTTTAAAGCAAAGGTTTTAGGCAGTAAATTTGAATGTTAATAGTGTTTAATAATTTCAAGGATGGTACTGCAAAGTGCTTACTAATTGAAGTGTGTTCAGACCAGAGTATTTTATCTCTTTAACATATGTCAGTTGGTCCCTTAAAGAGATTTATTGAAATTAATATGTTCTAAAGAGTTGAGTGCCAAGCAGCATATATTTTTACATATGGGAAAATAAATTTGAAATTGCACTGTACATGAAAGGTTTTGAAAATGGTTATAGCGATTTGTTTAGGCACTGATTTAAATTTAAATGAACAGCAGCACTAAGATTTAATTTTCTGTTTGTTTAGCTATTAAAGAAGATATTTAACAAATGTTTTTTTGTAGAATCCAGCTCTTAGCCTTCATTTATTTTTGGTAATACAACATCCCTTTTTAATTCTGGTGAGTCAGGGGGAATTCATAGCTCTGAGGACAGAGCCTGAGTGTGGAGTTAATGTGCGGCAGCCCTCCTCCCTGGACCCTAAGATGCTGGAGCTGCTTGCTGCCCTTCTCAGGCAGCTGCCAACGTTGTCAGCACCGATCTGTCAGTAAGGATTTCTCCTGGCAAAACTCTGAAGCTACTTTCTGACATCTTCAACAAACTAATTGTTGTCTCCTGCCTCTGCGAGCCCTCTGAAGTCCCAACGAGTTAGTATCTTCTCAAGAGATGAGAAAAAGGACTCACAAAATCAATTTATCAGGCTATTACGCATTGTCATCAACGAAGACAAAAACCTGCTAAAGACAGGAGAAAAAGTAGAAGAAACGGGTCTCTGAGAAAAGGTTACAGAACATCCATCTTCTCTCCTCTTCTGATTGTTCCCTTTCTTTGCCCATTTTCATACCCGTTTCCCTCTGCTAAAAGACACTTTATGACAAGCATTGTAATCTCTTTAGAACGGAGGGGAACCTCTTCTTTAGGGTACAATCTTTGCAAGTTGTGAGTGACAGTGGGAAATGGTCCAGTTGCCACTGAGGACACCAGGCAATAAATCATCCTCCCCTGGCATCAGCCGGCTGGGCCAGTCCCCACTTCCTGAGCAAGTACCAGGGTCTAGATGTGACAAAACAGCTATTGTCAGCTCCTCGTGGCCACATTCCCACTTTCTACTGAGAGTTTCAGTTTACTGAAGACTTAGTAGTGCACAGCATATTGGGAAGGAATATGTAAATGACTATCATTAGAAAGGGAAATAGTCTGGCTTTAAATAATTATCCCAATATTCATGTAAGGGCACAATTATTGGAGGGGAACCCTCTGTTTTCATTTAAATATCATCAAGCAGTTGTTTATTACCATTAGAATCTGTGTATTTCCCATTTAAAAAATATATATGTTTAAATATGTAGAGTAATCCTCAAAGTAACTATAAAATAATTTGCAGTTGCCCAGGTGAAAATTCAATAAGTAATATGGAAAGATGGATTGCTCATAGTAATAATTCATAATTTGGTAGAGTTAGGGCATTTTTTAATAGGTGGTTACTTTTCACTGCAGTGATTAAGTTTAGATATACTCTCACCATTAATATGTTTGCAAAATGTTGTAAGGGGCAAACTGATTTCCAATTGTTTTCTTAATACAGATTAAAAACAATTAAAAATGCCAACTACAGCAGTTATTTTGTGTATAATTAAAAATTGTATGAATTAATCCAAAATTTAGTAAGAAAGAAAATTTTACCATAACCGATGTTTAAATATTATTTTATTAGAAGCTTGGCTAACTGATAAATCATAAAATATATGGGATAAATATTGCAATATAAGATTTTAAAAATAGTCTCATAATTATTGAATTTACTTTTAAATTCTTCTTGGAAAAACATATAAAGAATATAGCTCTAGGGTGTTCACCATATACTGTTTTGCATGGTGAAAACCTTTTCCTTTGTTTTTTGAGAACTTATTTGTCGCATAATTTTCTCAGTGAGAGACAATGACTTAAAGTAGAGGTATTTGAATAATTAGTTGGTCAAATCCTAAGAAAAGTGAAAATTCAAAAGATAAATCTTTACATGATAAAAACTGAAAAGTGAAAATATGGTCTTTCATTCTGATCTCATTCATAATATTTTTGATAACTTACTATGTCTCTCTAATGCTCAGAATGATTCCAATTTTTGTTATTATATGGACAAAATGTCTGGCTAATTGGCGGATTTTTTTTTTTTGGTTTTTGGTTTCACCTGCCTGTTTCATGTAGACATGGCTCATTCCTATTTCTCTCTGCAAAAACTGTATTCTTGCCCAAGTTACCTGTCAGTCTCTCTTATGATTATGAAGAATACCTTGCACGAGAGGTGATGGATTTCCTTTTACCTCCTAAATCATCTCTAGCTGTCACATTCAAGTTGAAACACTTTCATTATTGTAAAATATACACAATGCAGATGATATGCTTCTTCACAATTTAGTAACAAAAGGGTAACAGTGTTTTAAAACTGTTTAATTGTGTAGAAAGCTGCACTTGGTGCTTTTTTGTTTTCCCTTTCTCATAACAACCAGTGATTAACTGCTATCTTTTAATATTTTTTTGTTGACAATGATAATGCTGAAGGCAATCTGGCACTGTGAATTCATAGTCAAATGGTGACACCAACTAGACGAGATGATGGTGTACCTCGCTCCATGACAGTTCTATCTCAGTTCATCATCTTAACTAAAAAATAATCCTATCTAACTTGAAATCCGCAGCAGCTATAAGTAGAAAATAAATCCAAACCACAGCTCAGACTTGTAACCTAACAGCTATCATAAATAATCAGAGCCTATTTGAAGGTGGAAGATGGGACATTAGAAGCTATTTACACCACTAGAGTGATGCCATCGATCAGTAGCGGCAACCCGTAGATAAGGCTCCTATGATGTCATGGTTATTTATGATGGGCATTGACAGTAAAGCTACTATGGAATTTTCTCCTCAGACAGCTTCATTCATTTTTGTTTGTGATGCATTTTGTTGTTAAAGAAGCAATCAATAGCAAAATCGTGGTGATAAAAGTATTACTTGTTAAATATGTGAAAAATGCTGCATGTATGTAGGAATGTGGGACAAAAGATGAAGAATTTAAAAACTCACTTGCAGTGTTTACGTTTCCCAGCTACAAAATACTCAGTAGATTCATTTCACTTGTCTTGGGCTTTAAAATGTGGTCTACTTGTTCTGATGCTTCCATCTTATTCTCTTGTTGGAAAGCAAGGTTAAAATGCTATGGGGTCCCCCTGTTACACACCAAATAACTGACTTACATGGATAATGTAAAATTTAATTGGAGATATGGCTTGTGATAAAATAAATGTTCATTACTTCCTACACTACCACCCAGTGTCTCTCCTAGACACTGGAGATTTTTGTTTCATTTTTGGATGCAATTTTTACTTTTGTATTTTTCTTCCTTTTCATAGTTCAACTTCTGCTACTCAGAATATTCATTAGACCAGTTCTTCATGTGCTTAAAATACATAGCAATCACCTGAGAATATTGTTAAAATGCAGTTTCTGATTCAGTAGGTCTAAGATGGGGCCTGAAGTCCAACATTTCTAATAAGCACCTGAGAATATTGTTAAAATGCAGTTTCTGATTCAGTAGGTCTGAGATGGGGCCTGAAGTCCAGCATTTCTAATAAGCTCCCGGGTAATGTGAGAATGCTGGTCCAGGAATCACACTTTAAGCAGCAAGAAATTAGAGAAGGTGGTTCTTTCCATACCTTTCAGGTTGCCCTCCAGATTACTTGGCTCTATTTTAAATGGATGTTCCCCCATTTGTGTAGAGCAGTGGTTCTCAACCTTATACTGTGTAGAGTCTAATAGAGAACCTGCTTAAACATAGATGGCTGTGCCCTTCAAAGTTTTCTGATTCAGTAGGTCTGGGGTGGACCAAGACTTTGCATTGCTAAGAAGTTCCAAGTAACCACCTTTTAAAAGCTCCTGGTATTGTAGTTGTTCATTGTTCAGTCACTAAATTGTGTCCAACTCTTTGCAACCTCATGGACTGCAGCAATCAGACTTTTCTGTCCTTCACCATCTCCCAGAGTTTGCTCAAAGTCATGTTCATTGAGTTGGTGATGCTAACCATCTCATTCTCTGTCGCCCCCTTCTTCTCCTAACCCTCAAACTTTCCCAGCATCAGGGTCCTTTCCAGTGAGTTGGCTCTTCACATCAAGTGGCCAAAGTATTGGAGCTTCAGCTTCAGCATCAGTCCTTCCAATGAATATTCAGGCTTGATTTCCGTTAGGATGGACTGATTTGATTTCTTTGCTGTCCAAGGGATTCTCAAGAGTCTTCTCCAACACCACAGTTTGAAAGTATCAATTCTTTGGTGCTCAATCTTCTTTATGGACTCTTGTTTTAACACTGGATTCACACGACCCTTGGAGCTCATATATGATGCTGGCAAGGTGGTAGGCTGTAACACAAATAATTAAATAGCAGAGATGAATAAACATTTGTTGAGTATCTACTATGTTTCAGGTATTGTATGGAGCTCACAACCTTCCTTATCTCATTTACCTCACCAAATTACCCTAACTTATTTGATATTTATCATGGAACTACTCTATTTATGCAATATTTTCTAGAAATCATATTGAATGCAGGGCCTAAATTGTTGTGACGGCCATAGAAATAGAGCTCTCAAACCAGTTTCTTCCTATGTGATTCCAAACTTCTATTCTGAGAATGTGAAAATATAGGCAAAAAATATCCCTTTTTTGCTATTGTCCTCACCCTGATCTGCTACTGCACTATGGACAATGATCAAAGAAGTGTAATTCCAACCTCCTAGGTGTCTGCAATCTGGTGAGGGGGAGGCGGGGATTCTGCAAAGATAGTTGGTGATATCACAGCAGAATAAAATATTGTGTGTGGCAACACAGCCCCATAAAGAGGACTGAGATCCATCTCACACTTTCTCCCTTTCCTCTTATTTTCTTGAAGTTCCCATCTTCTCAACACACACAAACACACACACACACCTGTAAGCATAGATACACTTCTCAAATATCCATAATGATTGATTGATTCAGCAAAAAAATTGTTATCTCCAAAAAGTTTCTTTACCTTAAAATTACTTGATTTGTCTCATGGCCCAAATTGCATTTCAATTCAGTAGTTCTCTATGAAATGCCTAGCACCCCAGGCACTTGGGGCCTGGTGGGTGGGATTCAGGACAGTCCAGCTTTTTGGAGTTGACAGTGTAGGTGAGGAGATGTCCAAACCAGCAGGCTATTAGGGCATGCAGGGTGATAATTATTACAGGGCTATGATGGAAAGATGGGCTCAATAAAGGACAGAAATGGTATGGACCTAACAGAAGCAGAAGATATTAAGAAGAGGTTGCAAGAATACACAGAAGAACTAACAAAAAAGATTTTCATGACCCAGATAATCACGATGGTGTGATCACTCACTTAGAGCCAGACATCCTGGAATGTGAAGTCAAGTGGGCCTTAGGAAGCATTACTATGAACAGAGCTAATGGAGGTGATGGAATTCCAGTTGAGCTATTTCAAATCCTAAAAGATGATGCTGTGAAAGTGCTGCACCCAATATGCCAGCAAATTTGGAAAAGTCAGCAGTGGCCACAGGACTGGAAAAGGTCAGTTTTCATTCCAATCCCAAAGAAAGGCAATCCCAAAGAATGCTCAAACTACCGCACAATTACACTCATCTCACACACTAGTAAAGTAATGCTCAAAATTCTCTAAGCCAGGCTTCAACAATATGTGAACCGTGAACTTCCAGATGTTCAAACTGGTTTTAGAAAAGGCAGAGGAACCAGAGATCAAATTGCCAACATCTATTGGCTCATCGAAAAAGTGAGAGAGTTCCAGAAAAACATCTATTTCTGCTTTATTGACTATGCCAAAGACTTTGACTGTGTGGATCACAATAAACTGGAAAATCTTGAAAGAGATGAGAATACGAGACCACCTGACCTGCCTCTTGAGAAATCTGTATGCAGGTCAGAAAGCAACAGTTAGAATGGACATAGAACAACAGACTGGTTCCAAATAGGAAAAGGAGTACATCAAGGCTGTATATTATTACATTGCTTATTTAACTTATATGCAGAGTACATCATGAGAAATGCTGGGCTGGAAGAAGCACAAGCTGGAATCAAGATTGCCGGGAGAAACATCAATAACCTCAGATATGCAGATGACACCACCCTTATGGCAGAAAGCGAAGAACTAAAGAGTCTCTTGATGAAAGTGAAAGAGGACAGTGAAAAAGTTGGCTTAAAGCTCAGCATTCAGAAAACTAAGGTCATGGCATCCAGTCCCATCACCTCATGGCAAATAGATGAGGAAACAGTGGAAACAGTGACAGACTTTATTTTTGGGGCAGTCCCAAATCACTGCAGATGGTGATTGCAGCCATGAAATTAAAAGATGCTTTCTCCTTGGAAGAAAAGTTCTGACCAACCTAGACAGCATATAAAAAGAAGAGACGTTACTTTGTCAACAAACGTCCATCTAGTCAAGGCTATGGTTTTTCCAGTAGTCATGTACAGATGTGAGAGTTGGACTATAAAGAACGCTGAGCGCCAAAGAATTGATGCTTTTGAACTGTGGTGTTGGAGAAGACTCTTGAGAGTCTCTTGGACTGCAAGGAGATCCAACCAGTCCATCCTAAAGGAGATCAGTCCTGGGTGTTCATTGAAAGGACTGATGTTGAAGCTGAAACTCCAATACTTTGGCCACTTGATGTGAAGAACTGACTCATAGGAAAAGACCCTGATGCTGGGAAAGATTGAAGGTGGGAAGAGAAGGGGACGACAGAGGGTGAGATGCTTGGGTGGCATCACTGACTCAATGGATATGAGTTTGAGTAAACTCCGGGAGTTGGTGATCGACAGGGAGGCTTGGTGTGCTGCAGTACATGGGATCGGAAAGAGTTGGACACGACTGAGTGACTGAACTGAACTGATGGGACGGAGGTTCGTTTTTCAGGCCTACGGGACACTTCTTGGGGGAAGAGAAATTTCACCTGGTGTCTGAAGAATGAGTAGAATTGAAGGGGCCAGAGGTCAAATGAGGTGAGAGAAACTGGGAAGGGCAGTTGGAACAGCTTGTTGAAGAGCCCTGAATGCTGAGAGGAGACGAGCCGCGTTGGATGTGCTCAGGTTGTTTGCTGTGGCAGAGCACGGACATCTCCCTGTCATGGCTACCAATCGCTCTGTCTTAAACATAGGCATTTTACAAATATGCAACATCTGTGAATTCTTTGGTTTCTGAAAACCTGTTTTCCTTTGGTAAATAGCATTGAAAATAGTCACAAAGGACAGATAGGCTGTCATGCAGGGTTGGCAGCTGATATCATCTTTACTTTCCTGTAGTGACTGAGCATAGATGATATTAAGCATTAGTCACCATGTGAAAAATATACTTGGAAACATGGCTACATCTTTTCACATCTCTTTGTGTAGAAAGCTGCAGGTCAAGCAAGGGGCAGGGTCCTGTTTTAACAATGCTCTCTTATAAGGATTCCCTTCCAAGAGCATGTCTTGGGCACCTTTTGAGCACGTGGTTTTTGACTAGGACTTCAGAGTTGGTGATGTTTAGAAAAGAGGGGTTTTGTCTGCAAAGAGTGCACATTTCTAGTTACAAGACAAGGCATACACAGATACAGCAACAGGAAATCATTCTAGGCAACCGTGATGCTCTTGGGGGTTTATATCAGAGTCATCTTTTTTTTGTCTTATGATAGTGACATTTTAAGGTAAAAAGATGGAGGTTAATATTAATATCAGTGAATGTGTTCTTGAAGCTAGCAAAAGGATGCATGTGTGTGGAACTGACAAATAAATGGAAATCCCCTCCAAGCTTAAGCATTTGAGCCATGGGTGTGAGAGGTCTCATTCTGATGTGAATCACACACAGGCATTAGAAGTGCCAGTGGAGAGATGTCCTTTAATAGCAAGGAAATCAAAGTTTTTTCTCTTACTGAATTTCCTTCTTGCTTAAAAAAAAATTTAGATCTTGTATGAGAGATTAAAGATTAATGGTGGTGGAATTTTATATCTCCCCCTAAGCTACCTTAGGCATATAATTTGGAGACTGACTAAAATAATTACTAAATTAAGCAGTGATTCTGCATGTGTATTTTTCCCTATGGATCATAAATCTTATACATGGGAGGAATCATATGTGAAGACAGAATC
Source organism: Cervus elaphus (assembly GCF_910594005.1). NCBI lineage: Eukaryota > Metazoa > Chordata > Mammalia > Artiodactyla > Cervidae > Cervus > Cervus elaphus. Next base: position 22,326,515 of record NC_057833.1, on the reverse strand, counting down.
ACTTCCTCTTTCACTAAAATACAAATAAGATCAACTGCTTTGTTCTCTTTGGGATAGTCATCTAGTCATTTTCAGAATATCTTGCATTGAGTTTCTCTAAGTAAATTGTCTGAAGTTACTGAGATTTTTTAAAATAAAATTTATTTTGTGGTATTGTATGTCAAACCTTTTATGGGTTCCTGATTTCAAAATAATAGTGGTGTCTTTTAAATGGAATGTTGTATTCTTTTTCAGTCCTTTTTATTAAATTCATTTATTCTAGAGGTCATGCTTAATCATTTTCAAGAGCATTGTCAAGCTTGTAACAATAAATATTGGAGTTAATTTAAATGAGTCAAAGTTCATTCTCATTTAGCAGCCATCTATTTAAGTAAATCACCTGCCCAGACATTCTCTTTGTGTAGCAATAAACGGAAATGGCTAGAAACCTATCACAAAACTTTTAGGGAAGAAATACAGTGTTTTAATGGAGAATCTTTAAAAAGCATAAGATAAATGGTCAGCAACTGATGTGTATTAAACACGTATTTTACTTTAAACAATGATAAGTGAGTTATATTGAGTTTCTCCAGACCTAACTTACCCTCAGTATAAACCTACACCCTCAGTATAACTTTTTATGTTTTCACTGAATTGCTTTAAGATATTAAATAATTTCTATGTTGTGAGGCAGTTCTTTGTAGTGAGCTTTTATTTGATGAGAGAGAAACGCTGTATTTATTAATATTTCTCACTTTTTATAGGAGGCTCTGCTTCTATGACTTCATATGGTCCCCCTGAAAGCTCCCTAGATTGTACTCAGGAAATGTTATTACAAGTCTTTCTGTCATATTTTTTGAAAAGATGGCTTCCTGTGACTTACATAGAACAGTATGTGATTTCACTGGAATTTTAACATCTGTGTGAAAAGGGTAAAGAGGTCAGAAGGGTCACAATTACTATTTTATATAAAATGATAATTAGAAACAGTAACGCCCAAGATGAATTCAGGAAAGCCATTTTGAATTCTAACAAGACTAACTGCTAAAAGATAGAAAATTCTCTAAAACTTATTTTGCATTAATTCTGCCAGTGCCTTATTTCTTTGAAATTATTAAGTAATGAATAATCTATAAGGATACCAAAATTAAATTTTTTCTTGTTATGAAAGAATTGAGTCATATGAAATCATAATTTAATAGAAATAGACTGTTTTTTAAGTTCATTATACATACATATATAGTATATGATATTACCATAATGCATCAAATACCAGCATGAATTACAAGTAAAATTGACTATTACACTCCTCTTCTTCAAGTCATTTCACTTTATTTTGGATTAAAGCAAATAAAAGAAACATAAATAAAAAAAAATACCTGACACATCATAACAAAAATTGAGGCACTTCAAAAATTTCCAGTTACATCAACTGAGGGGTTTTGAAGATATCTTCTTTTACTGTATGAATTCAAATACTTATATTGAACATTTACTCATAGAGCATTCGAGTGTCTATCCTGTTTTCACTGGAACAAAATTTTCCCATCTTACGAAAATGTCTTCCCCAAACTTCAAGACCCTGCAGGGCTCACCTCCAATTATCGCACACTGAAGGAGAAGTGAGGGCCAACGAGAGGGGACAAAATTGTGTTCTTTTTCAGAAAAAGGACTGAGGAAGATGACCACCAGTAAAAGTAGCATGGGGAATACAGAAAATGCCATCTTTCCCAATTCAAAGTGAAGTTAGTCTCTGTGTGTGTGTGGCGGGGGGTGTGGGTGTTTATGTGTGTGCTCAGTCATGTCTGACTCACAAGAATATTGTAGCCCGCCAGTCTCCTCTGTCCACGGGACTATCCTGGCAAGAATATGGAGTTGGTTGCCATTTCTTTCTCCAGGGGATCTTCCCAACCTAGGGACCGAACCCAAGTTTCCTTCTATTCCTTGTATTGGCAGGCGGATTCTTTACCACTGAGCCACCTGGGAAGTTAGTCTACATCATCCCAAATGTTGAGCTCTTGGAAAATTGTTCTGAGCTTCTTACTAGAGCAATTTCTTTGGTGCCTGTTTTCTCCTTTTTGTTCTCATAGCTTGTCTGATATGTTTGAGTGGTTCTGTCCCGTGGCCAATTTTAGCCTCCTTGTTCAATCCAGCAGTGGGCAGAATTCAACATTCATAATGAAGCATGGAATGATTGCCACCCAAACATAGGAAAAGACAGACCCCAGGAAAAATGACTCTGTTTTGTATAAATCTGTGGGGCCATTCCTTTCTTATTTGCCACAGGCCAGCAGAATAATGTCTTCTTAGAATTGCAATACTGTTTTTCCCTTTTTAAATTCTCTGTTAGAGACTTGAAGGAGTATGGTTGAGGAAAGGAAGTCAAAATAGATTTGGTTAGTTATGTAATTAAATCCCAAAGATAGACCCCAATGATAGCTTCACTAGTCTTAGCTGAAGAGCTGCATATTTTTTATTAAATAACTCATTTTGTCCTCAGAATCCACCTTTGTCCTCAGAATCAGAATCTTTGGGGGGTGGTAGGGTCTAGGATCAAATCCACAGCTCCTGAGTCTCCTGCATTGCAGGCAGATTCTTTACCTGTTGAGCAATCAGGGAAGCCTTTTAAAGCTTCCTAGATGATTCCAACTCTTACAACTACTTTTATAGACAAAATGACTAAAGTTGTTTTATCTAATTTTGCCTATTAGTGAATTTTAACTCAATTGTGCATGCATGGTAAATCACTTCAATCGTATCCAACTGTTTGGGACCCTGTGGACCGTAGCCCACCAGGCTCCTCGTTCCATGAGATTCTCCAGGCAAGAGTACTGGAGTGGGTTGCGGTGTCCTTCTCCAGGGGGTCTTCCTGACCCAGGGATCAAACCTGCATCTCTTTTGTCTCCTACATTGACAGGCAGGTTCTTTACCACTAGCGCCACTTGGGAAGGAAGCCCTTAACTCAGTTAGTTCATCAAGAATAGAAATTTAATTGTATTGCCTCTATATGTATCCCTTTGAACAGCAGAACTGACTCCAGAGCAGTGATATATTGCTGTCTCATGGAGTAAAATTCAAGAGTAACTAAAAATAGCTATGCAAATTTACTGGATAAATTAGGATTAAGTAAAACCAATACCTTGATTCTTTATATATTTAATCCTATGAGAAAGCTGAAAAGAACCCACAAAAGTGTGCCTATTCCTTTCTAGGACTTTTTAAAAATAAGGTGTTATTTTTTTAAAAAAAGGAAAATCCTCAGAAGTGAGGTTTAGAAAGTATAAAAGAGTAAATGAAATTGCTACTGATTGGGTTTGCTTTTAGGCTTTAAAAACAAAAGAGAAAGCAAGGAAAAAAGGAATAAGAGAAAGGAAGGAAGGGAGGGAGGAAGGGACAGAGGAGAAAAAATTTAGTAAAAAGGAAAGCAGTGGGAAACCATGTAGAGCTTCTTTTTCCCCAAACAGTGCAAGTAAAAATGGTTTGTTTGCTTATTCTTCTGTTTTATTTTGACTTTTTAACCTGCAACAATTATTTCTAAAATGTACCATCACAATACCAAGCAAGATAAATTAAAATTTTGTATCTATCTGTAGTATGGAAAAATAATATTATTTAACTTTTATTTAATGAGTGAATTACTTTTCATTGTTTGGGGGTAGTGGAGATGGTGCTAGATCTGTTTATTGGGGCAGGCAGGAAATCCAGCCTTTAAAATAAAAAGAGATCAAGTTGGGGGAGGATTTTAGCCAAGCGAGTGATCAAATGAAAGTTCCCCTTTCTCCCAAAGGTCTATAGTGGGTAATCACTATGTCACCATCCTGTTATTTATCCTATACTTTATTTAATTCCTAAAATATAAGGGCTGCTTTTCTCATTGGCTTGGCATATCCCAGCTGTTTGCAGCCTTGACGCGGTGCAGTCATCGTGGTTGATGGATTACGTCTTTGTGTCCCTTGTCCCTCCTTTGCCTCCCCATCTTGCTTGACTTTCTCCAGGCTTTCTTTTTCTCTGCTTCAACTGAGCTTGATGAACAGTTGATGTTGTGTTTGTGCTTCATAAACATGTATATTTTGTGAGCAGGCCTTTATGCTCTTCTGAATATTTCCAGTGGTCAGGCATGAAGAAAGAGAATATTGTCAGTTTAAACTTCATAACATAGAGTGCTGGGCTGCTGCTAGAACATTTGATTTTTCCAGAATGCTTTTTCTTTTGTTAAGAAAAGTTTTTTTCCCCCTTAATGCCATTTTTTTTTCTTCTCTTGTATGAATTTTAATGGCATTTCTTACTAAATTTATCCTCTGTGATTGCATGCACGGGTTAACATAGATTTGGTTAATTTGCCTTGCCAATGAAATAAACTCACCACTGTGTACTGAATGCATTACTTAAGATGATGTAAATACAGTTTAGGTAACCAAAAATCCATTAATTAATAAGCAGTGTTTACTGTGTGTACATGTCATTTCATAAATGTATTTGTGGCATTTCACAAATGTATGGGTGTCTACTCAAAGCTTTTTCAGCAGTTTTGGATGTGAATGAAAATTCACATCAAATGCTCCTTGTGATGCAGATATGCAAAATGTATATGTGTGTATATGAGAATGTAGTAAAGTTGATTGTGTTTTGCCCTGATATTGTGTAAGCACATACCAAGACAATCTTCTACTTGTTATATCCCTTCCTCTTGCCTGCTCATTAATCACTGAGCACTAATAACACATTTTTTGTCATGGTACAACAAAAATTCTGGCTCTGACTCTTGTTCTGGCTCATTTACATTGGCCTGCTTGTCAGTTCAAAGCTTCGGGGAATTAATATTGTGAGATTAAAAAGTGAAGTCTTTTAAACATCCCATCTTATAAACTTGTGGTTACTTTTTTCAAGGAGGAAAAAAAATTGAGTCTTTGAAGGGCAAGGGGCATAAAAGTTTCTTGACCAAGAGTTCCCTTTTCCTTCTTCCTTTCCTTCCCCTCGTGACTAGAAGCCTCAGACCCTTCCCGACATTCAGTGTCATAGGTTCTAGTAAAACCTTACTTTCTAAGGAGTTGCCCTTAGATACGTGATCTAAATTTGATGAGCTGCCTGATTATTCTGGATGCCATTTCCTTGCAGTTTACCTTTGATATGCACTTTTCATCTTCCCGAGAATAAGAGACCATAGAAACACCTCAATAATCCATTGATTTTTAAAAAAATAAAATGAAAAAGAAGCATTTTTGCACAACCATCTGGTTTCCATGTAAATGTACACAGTGACTCTGGAGCCATCCAAATCCCAGTGCGCATCACACTTCCTCATGACTCTTTTTTGGTGAATCAGAAGAAGAATCAAAAGCCTCTTTGAGGATTACAGAAAAAGAATTCCACATGTGTTAGTGTGTGCATGTATAGGCAATTTATTTTAGAGAAAAGCTTCGCTAAAATCCAATGAATATAATCTAAACATGCTTTTAAAAGATTAAAATGAAAAAAGATGAATCTTGCAAGCCCTTTGAATTTTTATAGTTGGGTCAGTTTATGTAGTCCATCCTATGTATTTTGAGATCAGTCTTAAGTGGAAGTTAAGATAAATGATGTTTTTAAGGTCTCTGTCATCTTCCAGTGTGTTATGACACTTGTAAAACAATAATAAACACTTGCATGAACTATCCCTGCCTTCTATTATCATTTTCTCTAAGCTATTTTGTAGATATATTCTGTCTTCAAGTTTTTATTACATAAATCCTTTTATCACCTTTTCGTGGGTATGATAGTTAAAACTGTTATGGCTGTGTATATTTTACAAGTATTTTTACATACAATATTAGATTCTGTATTCAAAACCACTCACTTAGGTAGGTATGTTGTTTGTTCCCAATTTTTAGATGAGGAAATCAAGGTTCAGAGAGGTTCAAGTTGGGAACTTGAAGTCACGAATATGTTTAGATGGCCTTCCCTCTTAACAGCTGAAGTGACCGATGACAATTTGCTTAACTGTTGTAAGCCTTGTTTGTATCATTGCAAATGGGATTAATATCTTTATTTTTGTGGTGTACATTATATGTATATATGATATTTGTATATTTCCTGGAACATAATAATCATGAAAAATGGTAAGAATGGTAGGGTGATAATTAATAATACTTCATTAATAGTACTATTAGAGGCAGAAGTAGTGGTATTTCTGACAACATCATAACCAACATCATCATATAAAATGTACCTACATTTAGCTATAAAACTATAGGTAACCAAATACTACCATTGGTTATATTACTTACATATGTAGGCATAGGTATATGTATAAATATAAATTTAGGGTCTATGCATATCAGTAAAAGGATAAATGAAAGCTTTATTATCCAAGTTCAGTAAAGTATTATTTATAATGGAAGATATTTACATGGAAATGTCACTTATTTTGGTATTATGAAATTTTTTTTCTGTGGGTTTTATTTGTTTTAGTATTTTGAAAGAATCAAGAATATATTTTTCCCCAAGACTTTATAGAAAAATTATTATTTTTGCTCAACCATTTTAGATGTCAAATGTGCATCTTCATGGAATCAGTCATAGCTATCAATTATCATCAGTTTGTTAAGGTCATTATTTACTTTAGTCTTTTTGCCACAGGTTTATGAAAATGCTAACAATATTTTTTTCTAGGATTTCTGTGATGGAAATACTCACCTTTTGTTAAAGCTTGGTCTCAGACTTGTACTAGGTGTAATTATGTTGTTTTCAAGTACTCGTTAAGTGATAGGCAAGCAGATTCTTTTCTCTACTTTCATTGTAATGCCTTGCATTCTTCTTTGTTCAGCTGATTTCTAATCACCCTTAAATATTCCACCTAGCCATGCCTGATTTCAGAAGTCTTAACTCCTTTTTTTTTTAATTGGGATAAAGTTGTTTTATAATATTGTGTTAGTTTCTGCAGTACAGCAAAATGAACCAGATATATATATATATATATGTATGTATGTATGTATGTGTGTATGTATGTATCCCCTCCCTGCCACCTGACCTCCCATTTTCACCCCTCTAGGTCACCACAGAGCACCAAGGGGAGCTTCCTCTGCTAAACAGCAAGTTCTTACTAGCTACCTATTTTACACAAGATAGTGTATATATGTCAGTCCCAAATAGATTTAGATGTCCCTTTTTCCAGCACACATAACGTTTTGTGAATATTTTCTATCCTGTCACTTGTCATGTTGTAAAATAATTTTTTGCTTACTCATCTACATCTCTGATTCTTGTGGGTAGATATATTTTGTTTCTCTCTTTTTTTAGATACATTTTCTTACTCAGCTTTAAATACTTATTTTCTGGCATGTAGAAGGTATATACAAAACACTCACAGGATGAATGAGTAGTTAATTGCACATTAACAGTTTCTCCTGTATTCAGAATTCTACAGAATTCTAATTCAACATGTTCAATTCCATTTTCTCTTTAACATATTGCCAGAGAGCACCTCTTAGTCACCTATTTACTTGTGAAAGAATATTGGGGCAGGGCAGGCTACAAAATCCAACTTCACTGTGGACAAGAGCTGACTTGTTAGGCCAAACACAAACCAGAGAGAGAGGCTAGATAGTTAAGTAATTGGAAGTCCAAGAGCTCTCCAGAATTAAGGTTTCCTCTTAGTGCTCTAGAAAAGGATGCATAAATGATGCACTGCTGCCCATAGCCAAACAGGTGTTTGTCCACACTTTCCACATGGTTTTGAAGGTAAAAATATTCCAGGTTATTCTGAGATATTACCTTGAGTTAACTCATGCTGTGTAAGTTTGGAACTACATTTGGAACATGTTAGGGGGGCTTCATCTCTCCCCTCACACACACATAGTATGAAATCTACAGTGTGGATAGAAAGTATTCAAATGTATGTACTATCATGTTTTACATGCTGAAACCTGTGATTACTTCAGGACATTTTAAGGAACAAGTTTTTGGCTTTGAATTGTTTTTTTTTAGTAAAACTAGAGATAAAAATCATCAGAGGCAAACCATTACAGGTGCATGTGCAATAATTGTTGGATCTGCTGTGTTGAAACCTTGTTTGTTGCAAGATTGTGTTGAGTTATGTATTCCTAATTGAACACATAATTAAATAAAACATACCATGTGTTACAACACTTCATGAACAAATGGTTCATTAGTCATATTTGACTATATTCACAGTCTTTATGGCTACCCAATGGAGGTAGGTGCTCCTGGGCTGGTGCAGTGATCCCACGAAGCCATCAATGACTCATGTTCTTTCAGTCTTTCTGTCTTATCCTTGGTTGGTGACCCTACTCAGAAGTTTTCACTTATAAGTCACAGTAAGGCCACTGGAAATCCAGCTATCACATGATAGTTTACTGATGGGAGAAAAAGGTAGGACAGGTCAAAAGGCTCAACCACTTTTGGAAGTCCCACACAACCATTTCTGCTTATATTTCATTAACTGGATTTTAGTTTCACATGGTCATCATAATGTCAGAAATACCATTTTTTAGTTGGGTATATTGGTGCTCTCCTTAAGGCAAGAGGGGAGAAAAGGATATTAGTTAGGAAACTAGCCATCTATGTGAAAAGACATTGAGGAAGATTAAAATGAGTTCACTGGTAGAATGACTCATTCCCTCAGATCCTTTTAAATTCAAGTCTCTACAAGGATGGATAAGACACTGTAACAGATGATTTCCCTTGCTCTCTAGTTATGAAACTGTAATGAATGTAAAATATAAATAGGTATGGAGGAAAGTAAGAAATGGAGAGATTTTCTTTGTATCCCGAAGTTCTCTAAGATGAGAAATCACTCAGTGAACACTGGGACTGTAAATGAGTTCATCGATTTGACTGTAAACTGTGTGAAGGTCAGTACTGAGTCTTTCTTCTTTATCACCCTCTCTTCAGATTACAGCAAAGAAACTGGCTCTTGGCACACCACTGGTGCCTGCTGATATTTTGGGATGCGGGCAGAGATGGAAGCCTTGGTCTAAGGTGGCTCTGAGTTTATCAGCTTAAGTGATTCTTTCAATAGGTAGTTCCCTCTCGTGGTTATTTTCTGAAGCACAGCATTCGTTATTTGTAACCAGATCTTTATCTAAAGTTCATATAATGCCCCACTGAAACTTCTGGCAAAGGTGGCAACCATGAAGTCATAGAAATGTGTTGTTTTGTATCAATAGTATTGAGTTCATGGTCAGTGTTTAATTACTGAACATCTCACATAAAGAGTCTAGATTCTGGCCAGATTTGAAGCATTAAGAGATGGTGACCACATGGTCACACATTGTAGCCAGGCAACCATCAGACTCTCACTTTACCATGGTCCTCACAAAGCCAGTGTCAGTCATTGCCCTGATCCGCCTGGCTCCATAGAACATCTGTATTTTGTTCCCTGCTCTAAGCCCCAAATACTTCCTATATATATAGGTAGATGCTTTATTTACTAGTTAGGGTTTAGCTTGTACACTTATTACTAGTTTTTATTCCATATAATTCTCCTTCTTATCAAGTCTGGTTTGCTTCATGTAACAGACCAAAACAGCTTACAACATAGAAATATTATAGGTAAATTATAATCTTATTCAGCAACTGAATGTAACAAATGAAATAATTTCTGGGCTGCCTCACTGACTGGCTTAAGTACTTTTGGAATTATTAGAAAATAATATTTTTTTCTTACAAAATCATTTCTGATAAGATGCATCTCTAATTTTGAAAAATGTTTAGGTTTCTCAAATAAAATGCAAAAGTTTTGTGTTACACCCATGTGTATACTTTTGGAATCATTAGAAAATAATATTTTTTTCCCCACAAAATCATTTCTAATAAGATGCATCTCTAATTTAAAAAAAATGTTTAGGTTTCTCAAATAAAATTCAAAAGTTTTGTGTTGTACCCATGTCTATACTCAACTGTGTTTCCATATTGATATCAAATAACATTTTCTCACGTGGGGATGGGTCAAGTCACCAGAAGGGAATTCTATATAAACCTTGAGAGGTTAGTTAAGTAACTGACAGTATCCGCTGGCAGCTTCAGTTTCACCAGTAAGAGATCTTATTTTAAAGTCAGACATTCAGATGTAAATGACCTCAAGTCCAGTGTTTTGTATTAACAGGGTTAACTAGCATATTTCATAAAATATTTTAAAACTCCGGATGATTATGGCTCCAGGCAGGGAGTATAGCAATCTTTTACCCTGTAGGTGGAGAACAGGAGACTGACCCTGTTTTCTGCTACATTGAACTTGGAAGCCAGGTCTCTTCCTCCCAGCATTTTCGTTTAGCAAGTGAGAACCTCCTTGCAGAAGCCACATCTGCTTTCTCTACCACATTGAATTCCTGTTGCATTCAACTCTCTTAACAATTTTCATTCCAACATACTCTCATAGACATTGGTTAAATGTCTATCAAATTTAAGTATATTTTAACAAACTAATAACTTCCTTTTCTCTATTAGAATGTTTTAAAATGGTTATACAGTGCTGAATAATTTAGTTCAGTCATATGATGACAAGACTAAACAAACTTTCTCTAGAGTTCTGAGTTTTGCATTTCGTTACTCGGCTCTGAGCAAGCAAATAGAGATGAGCTATGAAACCTTAGGACTTTGCCTTGAAACACGATCTAGTTGACTTATAAAATTTGAGATGTTGACAAAATGTGCAGTCAATAATCAAATAAATGCAGTTCCTTCATTTTATGTCAACAGAGAAGGTGAAAAGTGCAACTTAACTGGCTTGGTAAGTTTGGAAGGAGGGGCTGGGAATGCACAAGAGACAACAAAGAGATAGTTGGTAAGATTTAGTGGCTTGCTTCAGCAGGGGTGGTGAGAAGGCAGTGTGACAAAGTTCAGTCGGGTCAAACAAAGTGCAGACACTTCCTCGTAGACACTGAGAGGATGGCTGTAGCGTGGATGTAAAGTGTTCAAATGTTGTAATCTAGAGACAGTGAATATGATAGTTGATGTGCTGTTTCTGTCTAATCCTGCTGTTCCTTTTGATCCAGGAAGTAGAGAAGTCACCTTATCTCTCATGTACCAGGATGATATAATTAAAATAAGACATGTTTTTGAAGTGAGGTATTTAAGGGCTTCAAAGAAGGTGTAGAGTGTTAGAGGATCAGCACCTGTCTACTTCTCAAATACAGTTATGAGGACACATTTATTTAGCAAAGACATGCTTTTGAAAGAAGAACTGCCTCCGTAATGATAAAGTACCTATGTGATGTCGGTTGTATTATGCATGTAGCCTAAGACATATGTGGTTGACTCCCTGAGCTAGATCCTGGCAAAAATACGGGCCACGGTTCAGATGCTATTTTTTTTTCTCCCTTCTATGAGAAGATATCATCCAACTGGGAGAAAAACTTCACATTTTCATTATGTCCCCAAATCAAGCTATATCAGCAAATTACCATTGATGCAAACAGCTAAACAATTTTTCTTTCCCAAGGTAGACCATTTGTTTCCAATGAACTGATGTCTATGATTTTGCATATGTAGCTATTTGGCACGCTTTTTGTTTCTGACCCTATAGTTGACCTTGGAAGTGACTTGCTTTAACCATGATGGATGTACCCCAAGATTTATTTTTGTCATCTAAGAGTTGAATCTTAGGCTATTGGAGGCATAACAGCTGCTTATTGAAAGTAGGCTTGGCAAACCTTTGCTTTCAAATAATCTTCCAGAAGCTCATCTAATTTTGCTAATTAGCAGGAGATAAAATATACCCACATTGTCCTTTACAGTTACTTGAACCCACTGCCCTTCCTTGATGATAATAGTATTAAATACATGTGTATTGACTGCATCGAATATTAATTAGCATGAACTGAAAACAGAAGATTTTGTTACACACCAATAACACTTTCATGAAATTAATGTTTATTTTCACATAAGTTCTTTAATACTCCTTCTGAACTGGTAGAAATAACAAAGGTAACATGATTTTAATTTGCTGATATGCCAAAAAAGTTTAAATAAACTCCAATTATTGAAGCCTGATTTTTAATAAATAATTCAAGAACGAAAGAACCATCATTTCTGTGGGAAGCAAAAGGAGACCATTCAACTGGTAGTGACCTTGTCACTGAAAATTAAGCTCTTTTTCCGATTCTAAAAATCAAAGCTTAAAAGGCCACTCTCTCCATAATATTTCATTAACTTTTCGAAATGAAATACCTATTGATTAGATTTTCTTTCAGATAATAAATTCTACATGTCTACTCTGTCACTTCAATTACAGTATTTACTCGTACACAAGGAAAATGTTTTTACATCTGAAATTAATATACTTCTTCAAAACAACACACTCGAAAGGTTCAGGTGGTATAACTTTTTCCTTCTCTGAATAGAATATTGCTCCACATGCTCAAGAGCATCTGTTCTTTCTCTTCCAGTGTTTTTCCTGTGTTATTTTTTGCCCTCAAGTGCTCTTTCTTTCCTTCCCTTCGTAGAGCCTCTACAAAATCTTTTTTCACCCTTCAAAACCTAGTTCAAGTGTTACATCTGCTTTGACCCTCCTCCAGCTATTTCGCAAAATGGAATAACCCCTCTTACTCCTGCAGGCTCCTGAAGCACTGTTGGCTCACGCTGTTGTCGTAGCCCCTTGTTTCATGTTGCCCCAGTCCTTTGTGACTTCTAAGCCACTGTGGTTCGCCCTCCTCATCTTTTCACCGCTAGTTCCTAGTCCATGGCAGACCCGTGGTGTCACTGAGCTGAATTTAGTGGAACCCATTTTGGAAGCTGCAATGTTTGTTTTGACCCTTTGGTTTCTATTTCTGCTTTGTTGAAATCAATGCAAGTTCAGGGGTCTTTATCTTTTAATAGTTTACATGAACTATCTCACATCTGGCAACTATCACCCTGAGACCCAATCATAAATAACACTCAAAGTAGTTAGTTTACTTCCTTTATTAAAGGGAGGCTGAAAGGCGCAACAGACTTTGTCGACCAGCTTCTAGAAAGGAAATACAGGCTGCTCAGACATCAGAAGGTTGTATATATTAGTTGACACAGTGAGTTCAGTGTTCCTGAAGGATCAAACACCAAGTCAGTATTGGACACTATTTTCCATCTTCTCCAACAGTGTCTCAGTTCAGATGTAAGGTTTGTTGGTGTTAGAGTGCTTTAAAGCTGAATGTCTTGGGGCTTTACCTGCCCATCAGACACATTTATCCTAAATTATCCAACAGTGCTAAAATTACCCTTTTAAAGAGGATGAATTTAATTATTAAGTGCACATTAAAAAGTGATGGCAAGGAGTAGATTTCATTTTTGAGTTAGATGGTCTTTATTCTGTCTTTCTAAACCTTTTTGTGGATAGCAGAGTTTAGAAACATTTCACTTCGAATTCGGCTAGCACAACAGTAAGCCGCTGGCCCAAAGGCCATCCCGCTCAGATTCCAGTGGTTGCTGGAAAGACTGTCCAAGGTTTTCTTCTACAAATGAATCAAACTGGACCTTTAGTGGTGCTCCTGTTTTGTGAATGGCCTGATGCCACGTCACCTTGAGGGGTTTCCATTCAGCTCCTGCCTAGGCTCAGTGAAGACTTCTCACTATTCATATAGGAGTTCTCAAAACCATGCTCAGTTAGACCCCACACCCTGCTATTGGTCCTTTGGGAATAAGTGCTCTGCTGCCTGGAAATACAAGCTGTGTGGAGTGTGGAGGGATGTTCTTGTAGGAGCCACAACGTGCAAGGTGACTTTGACCTGTACCAAGTGTGGATTGATTTTACTGGGTTGATGGGATTGGTGGTGAAGAGAGGAGAGGGGTGGGGAAGAGGCTATGGAAACACCCTCCATAAAAAGTCCCCACAGTTGAACCTTTCAGTTGTTCCAACAAGTTCTTCCTGACTGCTTTAATGGTGCCTCCTCGGGCCTTTTTTCTCTTCCTGCACCTGTAGCAGAAAAGTTTTGGTTCTGAGTTTCTCATGCTCAAGAAATAAGAGAGAAGAAGAGTGAAGTGGAAAACATGGCACTGAGAAGAAGAATCAGATCTGCCCTGAGTCCCTTTTCTTCTTTCACTAGCTGTGACTTTGGCACTTTGCCTAAACTCTCAGAAGTTTTCTCATTTGTCAAATAATAATTAAATCTACCTCCTACTCAGGGGGTTTCTTAAGCGAAGTTTAGAGAGACATTGTCTCTAAAATACTTCAAAAACTGAAAAATATATATATTTTTGACAAAACAAATATTACATAGTAGAGCATGTGCTTGAAATTCTCCAGCCACTAAGATGATTTTTATAAAGGACAAATGTGTATTCCTTTTCTCACACTTTGACTCTTCCTCTCCTTCTGACTACTTCTGAGCTGGATTGCTGTGGACAGAGTGTTTGTGTCCACACCAGAGCATGCATGGAAGTTTCCTTGTCTATAAATTGGGAACAACAATACCTACCTCACGGGGCTATTATGGGGATGAAGCAAAACAATTTCAGTGAGCACAGAACACGGCAGGAGTTCGCTGAATGTTAGTTTCCGCACTGCTTCCCTCTTCACTCCCTGATCTCTACTCCAGTGAAATAAAATCCTCCTTGTATAACTCAGGAAGCCCCAGGAACACATTCCTGCAAGCCATGAAGGAAAGAAATACTTCCCTGTGTCCTTATGGGGCGAGCAGGACTTCAGCTGGGCTGATGTCGGAGCTGTGCTTCTGGCTGCCTTTTGGTCAAAAGACATTTCAGTGTTCTGAAAAATAGCCAAGGAGGCCTTTTTCCTATGCCTGGGAAAGAAGACATTTTTTGTCCATCCTCCAAGTCCTCCCTGCACAGATTACTGTCAAGACTAAGGGCTTTATTTATAAAAATGCCAACATACTCTGATTATTTGGCGAATAACCATGTTGCTGTCAGTGAAGAAACAGCACATCAAGTATAAAAACAATCTCCATTTTTATCGCGCCTGTCACAGCTGGGAGGCCATGGAACAAGGATGCATTGTTTGAAGGAAGGGCTATAGAGGCAGCACTCAGGTCCTTCGATGGCCTCCTGGGCAGTGGGACTGTGGTCATATTTGGTAAATAGTTACTTTTTTTTTTTTACAGAAGGACATCAGTCTTGCCATAAATTAGTGTCTGGGCTCAATGTTGAGATCGTGACATATTGTTGCTTTTAGATAAGCTTTCCTTTGTCTGTCTGCCTGGCCTACAATTCATGGGTCTTCCATGTGCCTGTATACTTCCATGTTACAGAAACATAGATCTAGTGGCTATGCAACAGAAGGCAATCCAACATTCACTGGTGAATTTCTAATAGTTCCATATTTCATTACTAAATGTGAGTACCAAATAAAGTGTCTAGAAGGGAAACACACACAATACTGGGGAAGAAAGGGAAAGGAGATGATGACCTTTCACTAAACATTGGTTTCTGAAGTCCTCAAACCAATTATTTCTGAGGTCAAGATGACTTTAGGGATAGTGGCTGTCTCTGTTTTGGTCATGAATGCATATGTATGAATGCACATGGTGATTCGGCACAACTTGAGCCTGATAGGTTAGATCCAGAGTATTATATGTTTTCTCCCAAGAATCATTTCTTTTTTCTTAAAACATGGGCCATCATCTTATGAGCTTACTCATAAGTGAAGCTGATATCATCTACCTTTAGTAGCCATGCATTGGCGTTTGACATTTCTAAGAATGTTTTTTTTTTTTTTTTTTTTTCTGGAATGGTGGAACATTCTTCTAGGAAGAATTGACCATGTGATACTTTTCACTTCTCAAAGAGCAAACTTTATTATGTTGTTTGGTTAATTCTACCCTGATCAGTTGTGTTCAGGCTTGGGTGAAACTTTCAAGTGTTTTCTAATGAAGAAGCTCCTTTCACCTAGAGCTTGTTGAATGATTAGCATAGTGAGCTGCCTGGGAACACTGGCTGTGGGAAATAAAGCGGTGTACAAAAGACAAAGGCCTGGATCCTCCTTGTGAATATAAGACTGGGTGTTAGTTACGCACCTAATCTCTGCTCCTGTCAGATAGGTATTATCTTTATACCTCTACTGGCAAGTTTCATCACATCTTAGTTGAGAATCAGAAGAAAAATATTTGAGTCCAGATAACACAGTAGGGTTAGAAATACTCTTAGCACCAACAGACCATCTAATCTTTGGTCATGAATGCATATGTATGAATGCACATGGTGATTCGGCACAACTTGGTGATTCGGCTTCCAACAGAGGAAGCACCAATAGACCCATCTAATCCTCCTGTAAAGTCTTTTTAGAGCTCAGAAATATATGATTGTGCTGATAGGGTGTGCCACATGTGGACAGAGAAGGTTTCTTTGTAAGATCATGTCAACAAAGTTAAAGCTATTTGGAGAAACTGGCTCTCAACAATCCCAGCTTGGGAAGGACAGTGTTGGAAATCAAAAGAATATTCAGTGACTGCTTGTTTTCTTCCAACAGATATCCAGTTTCACTAGTTTGGTATTGAATTAAGATAACAACCATTGGGAGTGCATTTTCTCTTTCCTTCTAATTATATCTCTTCTGCTGTCTCCTCTTCTGGCCCCACCCTTCATAGTCTAGTAGCACCTGGCTCCTCATCACACCTGGCTTCAAGTGGTCCTCAAGCCTTCCCTTGACCACCTTCTACTGACCACATAAGAACACACTCCAGCTCTTTGAAGAATCACTGCCCCAGTCATGAGGCTTTGCTCAGCTGCCTTCTCTTCTGTGACACATTTTCTGATTCAACCAGTTAAACCAGATTTAAGCTCTTCTTTTCTACCTCACTTAGCATTTCATAGTTTACTCTTAATTTAGCAGTTTATTTTACTTCTTTAAGCTTTACTTCTTGAGTGTAGAACCCACAAACTGTACATCCCCCTCCCCTCAATAACTAAGGGATATAGGGGCTCAGCAAACATATGCATATTTCGGCAGTATCTACAGATTTCTCATCAAATTACTTGTCAGGTTGCTTACAAAATGAGGAAAAATATTAAAATGCATATGTTTATATTCTATATTCTCTCTATCTTGATTACATAATCTTCTATTAATTTACATTTATAGCACATAGTATATTTATGTATACATATATATTTCAAATGGCACAATTTCTGATCTCAATTTCTCATTAAATTACTTTTCAGATTGTTTATAAAGTTCTTGAAAATATTCAAATATGTATTTATATCATCTAGTATATACAGATATATTATATATATATATATAAAATATATATGAGAAATATGTAGCACAGAGGGGCTAAAATAATTTACCAGAAAATGATCCATATTTGTAAGGGTCATGGAGAGGGGATTTGACCATGGGTCTGTGTTCCAAAGCTTTCATGATTCCTCTTAGCTAGCACGGCCATGACAGGGTAGAAGGGCATTCAGTCTAATGCAATTCTACCAACATCTGCTGAGCCCCTATATCCTTGAACCATTTTGGGGGGGGTACAGTACATGGGTTCATGCATCTATATGTGTGTATGCAGAGAACATGGAAAGTGTGCTCACTAAAGTACAGCTATTTCCCTGTCACTCAGTCAGAATTTCTGAACCAGTTTTAGTCTATGTCTTCCTACGCTAACAAAGTAAAAGCAAATACTAAATGAAACAACTTTCTTTGATGTTCAAAATTTCAAAGTAAATGTGTGGCCAATTGAAAAAGGAAGGAAATACACTGAATTATATCAACTATGCTTTTTAAACTACAACTCCCCCTAGGAGAAATTCTAGAACATTTTCTGAATATCAGATATTACAGGTTCTTCTCCTCATGGCCAATCCCATGCCCTCCCTCCCCTTCTCATGTATAACTGTGCACTAAACTGTAAATTCTCCGAGAGCAGGGGTGCCGCTGGCTATCAATCTATGTCTGGCACGTGGAAAAGGTTAACTTTTTTTCTTCTTTTACCTATGCCAGCTATGCCTCTCTTTAGCTTCTGCTCTGTGTCTTTCTCTTCCCTACTCAGGGAAGGAAAACCATCAGTTGGTTTTCCCTTTGTATATCATCAACATCTCCCTTTATCTATAGGGTCACTGGATTCTGGTTGGCCTGGGACAACTGCAGTTTACTCCTATTTTCCAAGCGTACTTATTAATATCATCCATCCTCATTCTCAAAAATGTCTGGTTTGGGTCATAAATTATCTGATCCTCCTATTTATATCTGACCTTGACCTTCAGCCATGCAAATACTCAAACGCTCCCATCCTAAAGATATGCAACAGACACACACTTTCCAAATCCAATGCCTTATCCCATATTTCTCTGTCTTTTCCTTCACAGTCACACTTATTGAAATTATTGTTTAGATCTGCGTTCTCAGTTTCCTTCCCTATCATAATCCTCTCGACCAGTGGTCTCCAACCTTTTTGGCACCAGGAACTGGCTTTGTGGAAGGCGGTTTTTTCATAGACTCACCGGGGGGATGCTTTGGGGATGATTTAAACACATTATATTTATTGTGCACTTTATTTCTATTATTATTACATCAACTTCATCTCAGATCATTAGATATTAGATCTTGGAAGTTGGGAATCCCTGCTGTAAACATTCTTGTCTTCACCACTTTTCTGAAACTGCTCTGGTGCAGTGATCTCCTATTTGCTATTAATAAATTTTTGGACGTGTGAAGGTTCTAGTTAGGTGATTATGTGCTCCTTCTCCTGTTCTAATCAGATGTTATAACTTTTAAATATTTCCTGAGTCTCATCTCATTAACCAAAATAGTTAATTTGTTGAGGTTCTATCATCCATGTGCCCATAGACATGTTACCTCTTTTAATCTGCATAATAGTCCTATGAGGTAGGGATCATTTTCCCACTTCACACCTGAGGCAAGGGAATAACTTTCCTGCTGTCTCACAGCCAGTAAATGATACAGCTGAGATTCTACTTTCCAATATAAATTCTGTTATTTTTTCCGTGACACTATTCTGTCTCCCTTCTTCTCAACCAAATTTTAGTATCTGTTTTCATGTGACTAACTCACTGTAGGTACTCAAGACTGGTGAGCTGATATTTTAACAATACACAGATTCTGAGAATTAGACCCACCAAGGGCTAGGCATTGTCCTGTGGGATATATGTGGGAGTGGTGACGGTTATGGATGTTTAAACCAGGGATAGGGGAAGTGGCTGTTGCTATGTAAGCGGCGAGTTTCTGGATTTCAGTAAAATAAACCAGGATTTTGTTTCTTGAAGTAATTATACTCTGGAGAGAGGAAAGAAAGATGGAGACAATTATGAATGACCTTGCATCTCTGAGCTGTTGAGAACTTCTGGATCAGTGGCTGATGTTTTCATAGCCTTTTCAAGTGAAACCTTTCAGTGAAGTCTCAAGCCACAGACCACCAGTTGACAAAAGGAATTCTTTTTTTCCAGGATATTAACCTTAATTTGAGTGTCATATAATGATTGTCATATTAACAAGAAAAAAATCTTCAAACACATTTTATAACGCTGTTTAACCTTTCTAAAAACTTTAAGATTTGAAGCTTTTAGGATCTGTTTTTTTTAAGGTATTATCTTTTGAGTGTTATCGTTCCAGTGACTTGTTTAATTTTAAAGCAAGAATTGGCAGGAGTTTTTATAAAGCAAATAAAGCTTTTCTAACAGTTTAAGTCAGTAATAGTGTTGATATCACTCAAACCCTCGTCCCTGGGCCTTGTTGCTCTGAGGACCATTGTAAGTGGAGAGAACTATTTAATAAAGCCTTTGTAGGTGAGTCTTGACACTGGGAAAATGTTAACTCCATGATCTCTGGCATCATGCTCTTTTTGATCTAATTCATTAAATATTGTGACTGCCAGTGTCATGAGAGTTCTAAGATAGACAGATGTAAGTGAGGAATGAAAGGAAGGACTTTTTTTTCCTGGCTACTGAAATATATAATAATTTCAGACCTGATTAAAATTATATTTCTTCTACATGGAAAGCATTTGGCATACTGTATGTGAATGCTTGTGAAACCTCTTGTCTATGTGACGTTTATGTCCTGTGTTTTTAAT
Organism: Cervus elaphus; assembly: GCF_910594005.1. NCBI lineage: Eukaryota > Metazoa > Chordata > Mammalia > Artiodactyla > Cervidae > Cervus > Cervus elaphus. The sequence goes on along the minus strand of NC_057833.1, from coordinate 22,306,578 downwards.
TCTACAGATACTTGCTGTTGCCGCTTAGTCGCTTCAGTCCTGTCTGACTCTTTGTGACCCCAGGGACCATAGCCGGCCAGGTTATGGAGTGGGTTACCACGCCCTTCTCCAGGCCGCAGACCTATAGGCATGAAGTAAAATCATCAAACTTCGCTGATGTGACTGTGTCAGCCACAAATGCAACTTGCTCACGAAATCAAAAGATCTTTAGTTCATTGAGGCATCTTGCTGCTGCTGTTGCTGCTAAGTCGCTTCAGTTGTGTCCGACTCTGTGCGACCCCATAGACGGCAGCCCACCAGGCTCCCCTGTCCCTGGGATTCTCCAGGCAAGAACACTAGAGTGGGTTGCCATTTCCTTCTCCAATACATGAAAGTGAAAAGTGAAAGTGAAGTCGCTCAGTCGTGTCCGACTCTTCGCGACCCCGTGGACCGTAGCGTACCAGGCTCCTCCTTCCATGGGATTTTCCAGGCAAGAGTACTGGAGCGGGTTGCCATTTCCTTCTCCATGAGGCATTCTAAGTAACTTAAATTTTCTTGTGTAGAGAGAGGCTGTTTAGTGTCTGGGTGCTTTTGGCAGGCAGTTTGTACATATTGTCTTCCTGTTTAGGACCACTGCTTTTTCGCAAGATGTGAGAGGTGGGTTAGCTCTTCTGTGTTGTTTTTGAGCTGTATATTTACTTAGCAGCTTCATTCTCTGAGGAGCTGTTGAAAGAACAGAAGTTTGTAAATTATACAACATTAAATAGTGGATGCCATCCATGGCTTTTAGCCCAGACTCTGTCAAATAGTTTTCTATTTCCTGGTCAGGCCTTAAAATTACTGTGAATTACAGAGGCATTAGCATTTCTCAATTTAAATGTACTCTTTGTTAATTAGTTCTTAAAACTCTCATTATGAAACACAAACTCTTGTTGAGTATGTTGAAAAAATAATTATTGAGCAAATAATAAATGGCTTTAGTCAAATATTTAGGTTTGTATTTGGCTTTATCTATATTAGGCAGTTCATGATCTTATGGGACTGTGTCTAGTACTGGCATATGTCTCTACTAGGAATTGCAAATTAATTTCAATCTTGTGATCATTATCATGGATTATTCATAGATGTCTGGAATACTGTGTTGTGAAGGATTCTGAGACTCTATTCAGGCTCATTGAGAATGTGTAAGGATCAGATAATAATGATTGCCATTGATGCTGGAGAGACACATGGTGGTATACGGCTGTGAGTTTGTTATTCCTGACATGTACATATCTGGAAAATTTTGTCCGAGGACCTTAAGATGCAGAGATGCAAGGCTTTTAGCTTTTTGCTAACTTTTCTTCCAGCCGTCAGTAAGATGGCTGAGTTCTTCTCTTTCCCGTCCTCTTTCAGACAGAGGCAGAGCATCTCCAGAAAGGGTTTCTGTCTGTGTACTTTGGTTCCCAACTTGGGAGCACAACTGTATTTTGAAAGGAATAAACAGATATATCCAAATGAAGTGTCTGAAGAGCAGAACAGGACAGTGTGCGTCTTGGATGAGTGGCTGGGTCCCATCTGCTTCACATTCAGGTCCTTTGGGTCAGGGAGCACGGGGCTGTTCCTGGCAGCTCCTCATGTCTCCCTTTCTCAGTTTTCCTTTTGACTTGGCCTGGGAAGGATGAGAGATGTGAGAAAGCCTTGTCAGCTGGCTCAGAAGCTACCCTGGTCTGCCTGTCCTGATGGCAAAAGCAGCATGACCAAGAGGAGATGAGTCACGGTGGGTAAGAGCGTGGGTGGGTCTGGGTTTGCGGCTCCGTGATCCCACTCACTATGTGTTTTAGTAAGTTACTCCGGGCCTCAGTGTCTCCTTTTGCAAAGTGAAGATAACAGTTGTGAGGAATTGTAGGCATGAAAACTGTAGAAGGCTCTGGACCATGTTTTTCATATAGGAGATGCTCAGTAATTATGGCCTGTGGTTACCATTAATAAATATTCATTGGTATTTAGAGGAATAAAGGATTACTATAAGTGATTCCAGATTTTTACAGCTTCTTTCCAGAATTTCTGAATGTCCTTCAGTGCTTTTAAGCAATGTCTTTAATATCTCTGCTTTATGATCTTCTTTACCTTTGCCTACCCCCGGCCCCGTTTCTGCTACTGATGCCTTTTCTTTCTTCCCATTTCCTCTTCCCTATTTCCCTCTCTGCCTCTGTTTCATTCATTTATTTTAATTTTCCTTTCCTTTTTTCCCATCTCCCTCCCCCCAGCACCATTTTCTTCTTGGATGTCTTTTATTGTTCTTTCTCTGTTCTTTTATTTCTTTTTCTCTCACTTTCCTATCAAGAGGTATTTATGAGAATTATTAAAATGAGAAATGAATGTAAAAAATTGAGAAGCAGTAAATGTAACTTATCAAATGATAATTTAAATTAACTGATTACATTGTATTATACTGGAGCAGAGCATGGGTCGAAGAATAGCCTGTGAACTGTGTATGTAATATAAATTTTCTTTACTCTTAATACATTCTATCTCTAGAGATACATGATTATGGATGAACTCATGGTTAAGAGTTCATTCATTCATTAATTTATAAACAGCTATTAAGTATGTGCCAATCATGCAGAAATTTGTGGAGAAGATACCTATTGTGCAATTTGGTCAATTCACACTTGGCCTGCTTTAGGAGGTTATCAGTAAAATAATGGTGGGGATGACTGACCAAAGAAGAGAAGTGACCTTTGCAATTGACCAGGGGAAGAGGACAGGAAAGGTGAATCTGGGGATATTCTAGGAAACTATAGCTAATTGTCTATGGCAGATCACAAAGAATAAGAAGAAATAAGATGAGACTGTGTCATAAAGAACCTTATACTCTGAATTTGTTGTGTTAGGATGAGGTGGCAGATAGACCTCAAGAGACTGTGGCTTAATAAAATGGATGTTTATTTTTCTTCATCAGTGGCTGTCGTAGTTGGTGGTTCTGGCTAAGTAGTCTTAACCAGTTTGGCCCTTCAATTTTGAAGACTCTTTTGCAAAAACCCTTAATTCCCTCACTTCTCATCTGGCCAGTCCCCAACCCTAGTTAAATCCAGTTCTCTCTCTACTCTACCTCTATACAATTCCTAAAGAACTATAGTCCTTTCAGGCTTCTATAACAAAATATAGACTGGTTGACTTATAAACAACCAAAATTTATTTCTCATTGTTATGGAGGCTAGAAAGTCAAAGATTAAAGCACTAACAGGTTTGGTGTCTGATGAAGGCCTGCTTCCTGGTTCATAGCTGTCTATCTTTCTGCTATGCCCTCGCATGGAGGAAAGATGGAGGAAGCTCTGGGGCCACTTTCATAAAGGAATTGAATCCATTTATGAAGGCTCCATGCTTATGACCTAACTGATTACTTCTTATAGACCCTACCTCCAAATACATTGCATTGGCAATTCGTTTTCTTCAACATATGAGTTTGGGAAAAACTCAAACAAATAGCAAGTATTTCATGCCCGCTTCTGTTCCCCTTAATCCCCTTACCTCTTCTCTTTTTCACTATCAGCCAATAACCATATTTATTTCATTGAGAAACTAGAGTGGTATGAAAATGTTCACATGCCAATATCACTAAGTCGAGGACGTGTCCTGCATCTGCCCCTCTCATTCTGCCTTCTCTTCGTCACCCTGCTTCTGATGTCCTTCACTCTAAGGTGAACTCCTTCCCTTGTGCAGAAGATCCCATCTTCTCTCACCTACCTGCAGACACACTCCAGCAATTGCTCTCTTTGTCTGTAGCATCAGCAGATTTTCTCTCCAGCTTGATCATTTCCATCAACGTGTAAACACACTGTAAATCTTCCACCTTTAGAAACACACTTCTGTTGCCTCCACATATCACTCTCGTTATTATTTCTCTGCTCTTTCTTGGAGCACAACACTGTCATCTATGGTTTCTTTCTCTCTCATTCTTGTCTCATTTACCAAGGAGATTCTTTTAAGGCCATCAGTGACTCCCATATCTGTCAAATCCTCAGGTCTCATTTTAGTCAGTTTACTTGAATTTGAATCAGTTAATAATTTCTTCCCTTTTGAAAAACTCTAGTCTCTTGCATTCCTGCAAACGACTCAATCCTACTTGTCCTCTTACTTCACTGGTTGATCCTAAGTCTCTCTTGCTGATTCCTTATCCTCTTTCTACCTCCCTTTTATTGATATGGAGTATTTTTAAAGTCTTTGTTGACTTTATTACGCTATTGTTTCTGTTTTTTGTTATTACTTTTATTGGGTTTTATAGTTAAATTTATTTTTGATTGAAGGATAATTGCTCTACAATATTGTGTTCATTTCTGCCAAATATCAACATGAATCAGCCATAGGTATACCTATGTCCCATCCCTCTTAAACCTCCCTCTCACCTCCCTCCCCATCCTACCCTTTCCGATTGTTAGAGAGCCCCCGTTTGAGTTCCCTGAGTCACATAGCAAATTCCCATTGGCTATCTATTTTATTTTTGGTAACGTATATGTTTCTATGTTATGCTCTCCATACATCCCACCTGTTTTATGTTTTGGTTTTTTTGGCCTAGAGACGTGTCGGATCTCAGCTCCCCTACCAGGGATCAAACCTATACTTCCTGCACTGGAAGGCAAAGTCCTAACTACTGGACCACCAGGGAAGTCCCTTTCTACCCTTTAAGTCTTAGCGCACCCAGAGGCTCAGGATTGGGAACTCTTCTCATCTTTCTTCATACTCCTTCTGTACCCTTCTTACAGCTTCAGATACCACCTTTACCCACGTGATCCTCAAGTGTATATCTCCTAGACATCTTTCTTTAACTCTAACTTTGGAGATCCAGCTCTCAATGGACATCTCCATGTGGATGTCTAATAAATATCTCGCTATTAATATGTTAAAAGCCAAATGCTTTGTTTTTTTCCTCCCTCCCCAAATCTGCTCCTTCTGTGCTTTTCTCCATTCTATCAGGTGTTCAGGTTAAAAAAAACCTGGAATCATCTTTGCTTCTTTTCATTCTTTTATACCTACATCTAGTTAATCGGTAAGTTACATCAGTTCATTTATTCAAAGCGTATCTAGAATCCATTTGCTTTTTGCCATTTTTGCCACCCCAGTCCATCACTATTATTTCTGGCCTGATGAAGGTAATATCTAACTGATTGATTTCTTGGTCCCACCTTTGTGGTGTATAACCTGTTCTCTGCATTATAGCCAACATGACTGATCAAAAACCTCAGTCGGTTCACTCCTCTGCTTGAAGAGCTTACTAATAGCTTACAAACTTACTAATAGCTTTTCAATTCACTCAGAGCAAAATGCAAAGTCCCTACTATACTCACAAAGCCTCAAAGGTCCCATATGGTTTGTCCTAGCTCTTCTCTGACCTCACCTCTTTCCATCTCCTCCTCTATCTAATCAGCCACAGTGGTCACCTTGTTGCTCAAACATTCAAGTACTGCCTACCTCTAGGCCTTAGAGCTTATTTATCTTTTTAAAGTGAACATTTCATCTTAAACTGTGGAATCAACTTTCCTTGAATCACAGGCTTTTTTTTCCCTTTCTTTTTGGCCACCTGGAGAACTTGTGAAAAAATCACAAGATTGCCTTTCAGTGAAGTGTTTCTTAGAGGATGCCATTCTCCAATATCTGTCTAGGTCCCATTTTCAATTTAGGGAAATATAATTAGTGAAAAACAAAAGTACAAAAAAAAGTAAAATGTAAGAGAAACACTTTTTCCTTTAAGGCTTTTGACTTGATCAAAAAGACCAGGAACCAGATGAAGCCATTTCCTGTATTATGTAAACTGTGTCTCAAGAAGAAATATGTTTGCACTGCACAGGAAAGCATGGCATTGTCTCCATGCCATTTGACATTTCTTACGCTATGGAGCGATTGATATGTGCACTTCATGCTAATCATTTGGGGAAGTGTTTTCAATTTTGCTTAGATATAGAGTTCAAATTTTAAAAGAGTTATTCAAAATTATGATATTTTCAACTTTTATTTTGAGAGAAAGCTTCATTTAAAGAAAGTCCAGCTGTGGTTAGATATTTTGAACTGTCCATGGTCTTTGTATAAAATTACTGAGTTTTCCCCTTATTGTATCACACTGCAAACCTTATTATTCACTTTCCTGGTAAGTATTCTCATTTCATAAGGCAAAATTGGAAATTTACTTTTACTAACTAACATAGCTAGGTAGACTTACTATCCAATGCACAAAGCTTTCTAATGTGCTAGGCATATGTCGTTTCTGTGATACTGTAAATTCTTTATTTTAGAATCATTGCAGAGAATAGCTTTAGAACATGATATGAGTGCCATTGCTATAGCATGTGACAAGTATTAGCACGGTTGGTAAGAAATGTAATATTTGTTTTCGTATAGTTTTCATGTTTGGATATTACTATATCTCTTCAATCAGATATTTCTCTTTATAATTTAATTTTTATCATTTAGGTAGTAATTTTGTTGTGTCTACTGCATGCTGGACCCTGGGATAGAGGCTATGGGTCATATAAAGAAGTGTGGGCTCAGATCCCACCCTCAGGCTGTCTAACAAGCTTTGAGAAAGAATGCAGCAATGTCTGTTAGAAGAAAAGGAAGATTACCTTAAGTGTAGAAAAGGAAACAAGTCATCTTGTGTGTGTATGTGTGAATGTGAATGCATGACAAGTAACTAATGTGAAGGAGATTGTAGATCAGTCAGTCATTAACTGGTTATGGTAAAGCATTGGAACAAATGCATAAGAACTGAGTAATTATTAATATGTTTCCAAACAACAATGACAATAGAAACAAACCCCAAAACAAGATAAACAATGGTAATCCCTGTTAGGAAATTCTCTAGTAAATTGCTAAATGACATCACAATGACTTTCCAGAATTAATGGGGCTTTCCCAAATGTGGTAATTTTAAAGATTAATCTGTTTGATGAGACCATTTTCTATATAACTATATCAGGTTGAGTTACATGAAATTGCCATTTTCTGAGTATAAAGGACTGAGTATCAGCAATCTTGGGCTTCCCAGGTGGATCAGTGGTTAAGAATCTGCCTGCCAATGTGGGAGATGCATGTTCAATCCCTGGGTTGGGAAGATCCCCGGGAGAAAGTGAAAAGTGAATGTTGCTCAGTTGTGTCCTATTCTTTGCAGCCCCATGGACTGTAGGCCCACCATAGTCCTCTGTCCATGGAATTCTCCAGGCAAGATTACTGGAGTGGGTTGCCATTTCCTTCTCTAGTGGATCTTGCTGACCTAGAGATCGAACCCAGATCTCCTGCATTGCAGGCGGATTCTTTACTGTCTGAGCTGACAGGGAGAAGGAAATGGCAACCCAATCCAGTATTCTCGCCTGGAGAATCCCATGGACAGATTGTAGCCCTGAAGTCCATGGGATCACAAGAGTCAGACATGGCTTAGCGACTAAACAAGAACGTCAGCAAGCTCATATGTGCAACCTGGCATAAGTGACTTGACAACAGGGACTGGGTGTTTTCCTTCATACAAAGTGTCACCTAACACATGGCCCAGCACACTGTGGGTGCTCAGCCAGTGTTTATGGAAAGCACGTTAATGGTGTGTTAATACATGAACAATTTCAGAAATTTCTCTAACAGAGACAAAAATGCTTTTAACCTCATAAAGATAAAATGTCCTTGAGAACTGAATTGCAAAATTGCCCAGGTGAACCTTGTGAGACTTTTGGTTATTTTTAGGAAGCTACAAAAAGTTAGAGTACTGGAGATCTTATTAAGGGCTTCCCAGTGGTAAAGAATCTGCCTGCCAGTGCAGGAGAGGCAGGAGACAGGGGCTTGATTCCTAGGTCAAGAAGATCCCCTGGAGATCTTGTTAATTTTTCAATAAATGTAAAAAGGGAAGTGGGTTTAGGTCCCTGAATGTCCTTTGTTTAGGTCCCTGAATGTCCTTTTTCTTGTCCTGACCCTGATATATAGTGTTCTGGGGTGTTTGGTTTTGCATTAGAGTGATCACAATGGCTGCTTCCGTAGCTCTTCATAGGATCACATAGCCTGTCAGGGCTGCAGACGTCATCAAGCTCACATCCTCACTTTGCAGGTGAGGAAACTGAGGCTCCAGGTGATTGAGTGACTTGGCCTCAGTGGAGATTCAAGTTCTGGATGCTCAGGCTGGTGCTTTATCCTTTACATCATGATGCTCCAGCAAAAATTCAAGGTGACTACTGTAAATTGTGATATCAGTGGTTAGTTGTGCCTAGGACAAGATTAGAGGCAGATATTGAAACAAGACCAATTCAGTATTTGTGATAAAAAGCCATTAGAATCTTAATGGTAAAGAGAAGATCTATTTCTTGCTCAGTCTATATCTTATAGCTTTCTGTTTGCCTATATGTGTAATTGTCATTGATTTCCAGATGAATGAATTCTTGGAAGATAGGGTTGGAAAAGAAATGTGAGTGTGATGATTTCAGTAATTTATGCCTTATTATTAATATCATTTAATATAGTTTGACTGTTTTATTAAATCCTCTGTTATTTTAAGGACGGTTAAAATATATATGTAAACATATTTTTATACTGAATTACAAGATTAACATTTTTGTAGTTTAAACCTGCATATGTCATCCAAGCCATTTAGTACTTCATCAAAAGAATGTGCTGCTGCCTTGTTTAACATACTGTTAGGCGGAATTCCTTTTATATTATTATTATTTTTTTAGGTCTTGCATATTTGTGGAGTACAGTTTCAGGGGAATTCCTTTGGTAGTCTTCATTGAGCGTCAGCAAAAAATATTATTCTTGGCTTCTGTCCTGATTAACCCAGACGTTTTAATGTGTGTTATGATGGGTTATTTGATGGATAGTCACCTGTACCCTGAGATCAACTAAAACTTGGCCACTTGAGTTAAACCTTAGTGGCTGAATGTCATAATTTCCCATCTTTTGTTTGATTAATACTTCCTTTTGAGATCTGAAAGGGAAATGTCTGGAGTGTCCTTCGATGTGCAGCCATACTCAGGATGAGAAGAAAGACGTGTCTTTTATGGGAGGGAATTCTTGGTCATAACAAGCTCATTCAGGACAAAGCATTAGATACCTCCCTTTAAAAAAAGGAAATAAGCGATAAACACTTCACTCACCCTTAAAAGTGTTTTTTCCTAAAATTTTGTTGACTTAATGTCTTTATTTAGATTAAAAAGGAATAGCATGTACAAAAGTATAGGAAAATTCTTAAGCAACAAATGACAAAGGACTTTATTTCCAATGCATGAAGTTATATGTAGTTGCTATTTTAAGATGTCATGTGAAAATATGTAGTTCTTATTTGCCCTTTAGTTTTGAAGAGTAGATAGATTATTTATCATGCCTAGAGCAGCCTAGTGTATAATACCATGACATTCTTCAAAACAAAGAGCTTTTTTTAAAAAAAAAAGAACCCCACCTCCAACACTTTTTTTGAGGGGCAGAGTGTTCCTCGTATAGCTCAATTTGTATAATGTGGTTTACTGCATATTTTAATACAAATATTCAGGAAATGTCTAGTTAAAATCTCAGTGTTTACAGATAGAAACTATTGATTCATTCACTTTAATATTTGAGTCCCTACGATTGAGCGCCTCTTCTAAGTGACTAGGTTACCAGCTGCAGGGGACAAAATAAGTAGATCCAGCACTTGTTCTCCTGGAGTTTAACATCTAGGGAGACAGTAGGGTGCGAATAAATGAACTGGCATATATTACAACTTCTGGTCAGATTGCTAAATAAGCAACAGGTGAGAATCTACCTTGCCCAGTGATGGCATTTGAGGAGAGACCTGGAAAATATACTAGAAGAGGAGAAGGAGTGGTTTAGCAAAGGTCAATAGTGTGGGCAAATACCTGAGGCAGGAAAGAATTTGGTTAATTCATGAAATTAAAGAAACGTCAGGGAAGTAACACATAGAGAGAGGGGAGGAGCATGGAAGGAGATGAGAGTGAAGTATAAGGGTCTGATCCAACTGGGCTCAGTAGCCAGGGCAGAATGTCTGCATCTTATTAAAATTGCAATGGAACATAGGAACGGGGAACAGTGTTAACCTTGCAAGGGAAGGGGACAAGAGGAAGGAACTAGGTAGATGGGAAACAAGGATAGTAGGCGGCTTTATGCTATTTATCTTTTTATACTCTTTATTTATTTAGAAATATTTGAATGTGTACCTATTAATAGTAAAACATTTAAAACATTCTAATGAGAAGCCTTTTACAGTTTTAAGAAAGGATGTATCTTAACATGATTCTGCTTTTCAAAGACTGTTTTGGCATCTTTGTGGAGATGCCAAATGGGGCAAGATTAAGAGTGAAAATTATAGCATATTGTAGGGAAGTGAGTGTCTTCCTGGTGGCTCAGTCAGTAAAGAGTCTGCCTGCAATGTGGGAGACCTGGGTTCAATCCCTGGGTAGGAAGATCCCCTGGAGAAGGAAATGGCAACCCACTCTAGTATTCTTGCATGGAGAATTCCATGGACAGAGGAGTCTGGTGGGCTATAGTCCATGGGATCTCAAAGTGTCAGACACGACTTTTTGTAGGAAAGTGATGATTCAGCTGGGAAAAAAGCAATGGCTGCATATTGGATGGGATAAGGGGGAGGTATGATTTATTTGTGAAGGAGAAAAAATTGCCAAGAATTGTGGATAACATATTAAGGGTAAAGAGAGGGGAGTGAAACTAAGGTATTGTTTCATCAATGGAGCCATGTCCCATGATAGTGAATTTTGAGAAAGAAACCAGTTTGGGGTTAAATCAGGAATTTTGTTTTACCCAGTGGTAGCCAGGTATGTCTATGAAATCTTAAATAGAAGCTGTCAAGTGGGCAGCTGGATATATGAGTCCGTGCTCAAGGAAGAAGTTTGAGTTGAAGATACTAGTTTGGGAGTCATCAACTCACATATGAAATTTAAAACTTCCATAAGTATATGGGACCTGCCAGAGGGTGAGGAAGAGAAAGTGATGAAAGTCTGAGCTCTCTGTCTTGCCCACATCTGAGGTTGAAAAAGAAGGAAGAATCCCTAAAGAAAGATGGGGATGCATAGCCAGAGCAGCAGGAGGAAAAGCAAGACGGTGAGGTATCTCAGAAGCTAAGGGCAGAAGGGCAAGAATCCAAAAGACCAGTTCTCATCTGGGCGCTGCCACTTGTTTCTATTTGGGACATCGTCTAATTTCTTGGAATTTTTTAATTTTTTTGTCTGTGAGGTTTATCTTGTCTGTCACACAGGCTTGAGATGGTCAATACTGAGAACATCCTGAGTTAATATGTTTTAGATATTAATCTATATATGTGGTACGTGTGTGTGTGTGTGTGTGTGTGTGCTAAGTCGCTTCAGCAATGTCTGACTCTGTGCGACCTTATGGGCTGTAGCTCACCAGGCTCCTCTGTCCATGGGATTCTCCAGCAAGAATACTGGAGTGGGTTGCCATGCCCTCCTCCAGGGGAGCTTCCTCACCCAAGGCTTGAACCTGCATCTCCTGCGGCTCCTGAACTGCCGGCAGATTCTTTACTACTGAGCCACTGGGGAAGTCCATATATGGTACATATTAACCTATAAAATATCTATTATTCTTATTATGTAACATTCTACTATAATTATACAAAAGCACACAGTGGCCTGGATTTCTTTATTATCTGGACAATGCTTCACTTAACACACTTGGTTACTTAATTCTGATTTAAATTTCTTTTATGTCACTAATGCATAAGTGTTTTAAGTAATATTGAAGTAATATATTTACTTGAAGGGAATGGAGGGGTAGCAACTTAATTAGATATATTGATAAAATAAAAGTCTTTAACTAAACTGGAGTCTACTGTTTGAAATTAAAATACATTAAAAATTTTATTTTTATGTACAGGTGATGTGTGTCTAGGTAGAGAGACATCCCCAGCAACTATAGTTGTTATAGGGTTAAAATGCTGAGTTCAAGTTAGTCATTGGGAGGGAGAAAAGAAAAAAGAAAAACAACCTTTACACACTTTGTTAAAACAAGAACAAAGAGTCCATGGAAAGCACCAGGTGTGACATGGAAAAGATAAGGAACAAACTCTTCTGTGTACATATCACTCTGAGATTATTTAATGACTCGAAAGATGACCTCCACCGAAAGGTGTGGCATGAAAGTGAGCATGAAACAGAATACTAATCATATATTTCAGCAACTCTGATTTCCAGTGGGCTGGGCCTTGGCGCTGACAGTCAACGTGTCCATTGTAAGACAAGTTTATTTCTTGCATAAGTTTACCATTATCCTGGAAGCCCTGCTTACTGGCAAGGCCCCTTCTGCCTGCTGCCCTCCTTGCTTTTTTCTCCCTCTCTCCTCCCTCACTCCCCTCCCTGGTACAGCTCAGTTATCTGGTCTCAGACTTCTGAAGTGCTCTGGGCTTCCCTGTGATTTTTTTTTTCCAGCCCCCACAATTAGGTAATCATTTATTAGTCCTTGCCTTGTAATTGAGATGCAAGTTATAATTCCCCTTGGCTCTCGAGATGACTTGCTGCACCCACCTTTTCCACCTCTTTATATCATGAGATTAAAGCATTAACTGAGCTCAAGTAATGTAATAAAATCTGGAATTAATTAACTGCATTGAAGATGATTATATTATGAATTAAGTACCTCCTTCTTAGAACGCACTACAACTACCACAATAAATAAACGTATAAAAATGCAGTTTTCAGGGAGTTTAATTTTCAAAAGAGCCTTCTCTAATTCTATTAATATTTATTGAGTCCTATCGGTACCTAGTGTATCTAACCTCATTCATTCTGATTAAAAATGTCTTTCCTTTCATAGTAATGTAAATTTACTGGTGACAGAATTAACGATCTTAAGCTCCCCCAACCCTGCCATAGAATCTGATTGTAATAATTATTTATTGAGCATCCATTATGTAGCAGGAACGTCAGCACAGTACCTTACACACGGGAAGGACTTGACAAGCTTCAGGAGAAAATTTGGCTGGAAAGAGAAGTTAACTATTTATAAATACAAACTCTAAGGTAACATTTTAAGAGCCCCAGTAGAGGAAAGTGTAAGAGATACAAGAGCAGGTAAAAAGGACACCAGAATTTGTTTATAATCTGCCATATAACTAAGGACTTTCCTAATTATTTTGAATTTTACATCATGGTAACAAATACTTTCAGGGTTATCTGAATTTTTAGAGGATTGAGTAGGGTGATAAGAAATGTTCTATACAGTGTTGTTTCAAGGTAGCCTGCCTCTTTGTTCTCTGTGTAGCTCAGAACACTTATGTTTAGTATATAAGAAAAGTACTTTTATGTTCTGAGTAGCCCAGCAGCTTTCACCACCATTAATTCACATTAAATCATTTATATTCAATTTACATTTTCATACATTTCATTACTTGTCAATTGGTTCCAACCAGAAGAACAGGAGTGGAGGAACAGGAGCTGAGGATACATAATTTTTTTAAGATGTGTTGATTTGGTTGTCTTATCCTTATGGGAACAAAAGACAAAATAAGTCAATACTAAAATTAATCTTTTTCTATTAAAACCCCAACTGAACAGGTGATGTATTGAAATACATGGAAACAGCTTAACAGGGAAAGTTATTTTAAAAGATCAAGGCTGTCACTAAATACACAATTGGACTGACCATTACAAATATTTGCTGAACCAAATATTGGACTGATTATTTGATTCATTGAGGGTGGAAGAACTGGAAAATTTCTCTAAAATCTATATCTCTTGCATGAAGGGTGATGAAATTACTTCCATTGAGCAAACATGAAAGTAACTTCATTGCTTTGTAGTCACTTGGGCTTAACATTTATGTTTTCTGAAAGCAACTACATTTCTTACACCTCTTCACAGGAATCCTGGTGACCCTCTCTAGATAAGCAGTAACGTCGGATTTCATTGTCTAGACACTGATATCCTTTTCTTCCTGGGAAGGGAGTGTTCATTTGGCATTTGGTCAGTATAACAAAGAGGAAAGAGAAGAAAAAACCCAAATCAATAAACAAAATCATTTAGTGGACTGGGGACAGTGAAGTAAAAAAGTGTGAGGGACAAGCATAGCGTTTTGAGTTCACTGGATTGTAGATATTGAAAACAGAACATGACTGTTTGATTATTTGAGAGAAATAAGACTTTAGACAGTCTAGATTGCAGACTCACAGCCTGTGGGCTGCTTCTGGCAGATAAAGTGTTTAGGAGAGAAAAAAAAGAAATTGAACTTGAACGTCTTAAGAGGGCCATATGTTTTTAGTTTCACACAGACCTCACCAGTCCCTTTTACCTTGTACTTGGCTCTTCACATTTTTATGCTCCTTGCCCTGCACTAAGGTCCCAGAATCTCCAACACCTGGTATGTGTCTCCCACCTCTAGTGTTTTTTAGCTCTCTAGACCTGGTGGCTCAGATGGTGAAGAATCTGCCTGCAATGCGGGAGACCTGGGTTCGATCCCCGGGTTGGGGCGATCCCCTAGAGGAGGGCATGGCAACCCACTCTAGTATGCTTGCCTGGAGAATCCCCATGGACCGAGGAGCCTGGTGGGCTACAGTCCAAGGGATCGCAAAGAATTGGACATGACTGAGCAACTAAGCACAGACCAAGCTCAGAGTTAGCATGTAGCAAATATGTGTTGAACAAATGAGTGGATAGTAGTGGAGATATAGATATACCCATTTTAAGTGAATAGTAGTGGAGATATAAGATATACCCATTTTAAGTTGGTTCAGCTGCAGATTCCATGAGTGCAGTTTTCTGGAGACTATCAATGTGTGTCATTGTATAAAGAGGCAGGAATAGCAGGGTAATGTTGCATTTTGGATGACACTACGATTATTGCTTTGGAATTTGTTGAGTGTATGGAAAATTGTTCCTTAAATCTTAAGACCTCTCTTACCCATACCTAAAACTATCCTGTTATTCATGTGTTCAATTCAACTTTCTCTTTTAACCTTTTCCTCTCCACCATCCTCACCCTCATCAGAACAAGTTATTCATCAAGCTGACTGGTGATACAATTAATCAAACAGTGTTATTTTCTATATGACTTTTTAAGGTGATCATTGTCTTAAAAGGGCTTCCCTGATAGTTCAGTTGGTAAAGAATCTGCCTGCAATGCTACCCACTCTAGTATTCTTGGTCTTCCCTTGTGGCTTAGCTGGTAAAGAATCTTCCTGCAACGCAGGAGACCTGGGTTCGATCCCTGGGTTGGGAAGATTCCCTGGAGAAGCAAAAGGCTACCCACTCCAGTATTCTAGCCTGGAGAACTCCATGGACTGTATAGTCCATAGGGTCACAAAGAGTCAGACATGACTGAGCGACTTTCACTTTCAGGGGACTTTCATTGTCTTAAAAAGGAATGATGTAATAAGAGGATTTGAGCATGTGCCTCTTCTCTTCAAATAAGAAGTATTAAAGATGGGAAATAATTTGAGAGAGCCATGCATCACCTCATCATGCTCAGGTTACCATTTTGTTTTAAAAATTTTTTTGTAAAGAAGCTTTTAGACCAGTTCAGTAGATCTGATTTGGTTGATTTTAAAATATTACATTTTAAATTTTCCTATTCTTTCATTACTTTCCACTTGCTCAAAAAAGGTTTATTTATTCTCTCAGTAAATATTTACCAAGTACCAATAACATGCTAATCATATGAATTCACCAGATTTCTTTTTCCTTTCATTTAACAAAAATGACAAAAGAAAACATTCAAGCAAACAGGATAGGGCATGTGAAACAAACCCACCATTTTCACACAGTGGGTATAGCCACCAGGATATTTCTGTCGTCTGTGCTTTGCCTTGAGTGAGAAGGGTAAGTGGTGTGAGAGGACATGACCTGGAGGCAAGTTATCTAACTTATACCTTTCAAACTGGACTTGGTGCATGGATTTCTTTCTTCCTTTTCTTTTCCATGCTTTGAAGTCACAGATAATAAATTCTATGTCCTCAAGTTCAGCAAGTATTACCAGAGTGCCTAGTCCCTGCCCAGCCGTGAGCTTTGTTAAAAAAGGCAAAGTAGTGTAACTCTCTCCATATTCCATATCCTAAAGAGAACATTTTACAGCCTTCCCTGACATTGAGACAGGCATGCAGTCACTAAAAAATCCTTGTCTAACATCTCCTGGAACAACCACATTCTTCTAAATATCATCTGGCTATTTAAACAAGCTGCACTGTTTTCGGTTCTAAGCCCTCTCTCCTTTGTGTTGCTCCCATCGAATGGATTTATACTTGAAGGAAACTGACACAAAAGGATCCTGTGTTTGGGGTTCATAAATTTCACAGAATAGTTAGGTTATAAGTGAAGGATTAGTTCATAAGTTTCACCTTGGTACTTTTCGGAATAATATAAATCCTGTACACATACTTTATTTGATCAACAGGGGTGAAAACTGTCATCAAAATTAGCGTATCTTTGAATTATCAGAAGCATCTTACTTCTCGGTAATTATGCTACATTGATTTTCCTAGAGTAATGGGGAAGAATTTAATTTTGTTTAAAATATGAATAATGTTCACACCTGCAAGCCATTATTCTGCCTTCTTGGATTTCAGGGTCGCATTCACATCATCTTACATTTCATTGCTTTGTTTGGGGATGGTGCTGAAAAAGTAAAATCATAGGACGTGCCACTATTGTTGATTCTAAGTGAAAAGCCATTGGCTATCAACACTGCTCGCACTTATTTTCTGTATTATGATAGAAAAAAATAAAAGACATATTTTCTCCCAGCTTTCCCTCGGGTGGATTGGGTGGCATCTCACTTCACAAGATATAAATCATACATTTTCCTCCTATTCAGAATTCTATATTCCTGTAAGTACCCTGTCATCTTTAAGAGGGAAAGGAAAATGTTTTGATTGGAGGAAAAAAATTCTGTTCAGATTGGACATAATCGAGTCAGACACTCACCTTGTGCAGCTGTTTCGGTTTCAAAGAATAATCATGGTATTGTCGAAAGATGATGAGATGTGTTATTATCTAACAGAATCACTGATGTTTTATTAATTCCATATTATCCAATAGGACAACATGTTAAATAGCAAGAGATATAGTCAAGGTTAGAAAACTGAACTCAAACAACTGTTCAAGAAATGGAGTTTAGAAGGATTGCTTCAGGTTAGTTCATTAACCAGTAGCAGCATGCGAAGCAGAAGTAAAAGTTCATGAATTAGTTTGGGCCATGTATTGAGTGAGGCCTTGTCAAATCATAATATAACCCAACAAGGTGTTGGAGTGGCTATAAAAGCTAATAGAACCCCAGGCTCCCATATAGAAGTACAGTGACCTGATTTAATGGGGGTAATGGTTAGCTGTGTTGTATTCTCCTCTGGTTACACCCTGTTTGGCTTATTGTCTTCATTTGGGAGGTAGTTTGTTTTTAAAATAGATATTCATGGACTGGAGAGCTTCCAAAGAAAGGGCATAAGGCAGTAAGAAGTGAGGCTGTTTTGAAAAAAGAAGGCTTAGAAGGAACATGGCATTTGTTTCAATTATTTACAGGGCTGTCATGATGTAGGTAGCATGGTTAGTGTGTGTGTGTGTGTGTGTGTGTGTGTGTGTGTGCATGCTCAGTTTTTCTGACTCTTTGTGACCCCATGACTGTAGCCCGCCAGGCTCCTCTGTCCATGGAATTTTCCAAGCAAGAATACTGGAGTGGGCTGCCATTTCCTCCTCCAGAGGATCTTCCTGACTCAGGGATTGAACCTGCATTTATTGTGTCTCCTGCATTGGCAGGCAGATTCTTTACTAACTGCACCATCTGGGTGGCCCCAGCATTGCTAGGCTTATTCCTTATTGCACAAGCTGATATAGGGTTAATTAAAACTGTGAATCTAAAATTTTAAGGAGGTATAGAACCCTTTGAAAGAACTAATTTTTTTTTGTTTAAATTCTTTTTTGATGTGGACTGTTTCTGAATCCTTTATTGGATTTATTACAATATTGCTTTTGTTTTCTGTTTTGGTTTTTTTTTTTTTTTTTTTTTTTAGCTGTGAGGCATGTGGGATCTTAGCTCCTGGACCAGGTATCAGACCCACACTCCCTGCTTCGGAAGGCAAAGTCTTGACCACTAGACCTCCAGGGAAGTCCCTGACAGAACTATCTTGACTATACGGAGCTAACTCAAAAAATTGTGAGATAGCATAACCATGGGTATTTAAACAGATGCTGCAAGGCCTTTTATTTTACAAATAATTTTTCTATCTGAATGATTTGTAAGAGAGGATATCATCTAAGAGCTCCTTGTTCTAAGATCCTAAGGCTTCTTCTAATTTAGCATGAACATTTTGATGATTTGATATAATTTATAGTTCCTTCTCTTATTATGAGAGCAGAAACACAATGTTTAGTGGCTTGCCTTTTCTTTATTAACAGAGTCAAATCTATAGGTACAGCAGTGGCCTGGACTTCCCTCGAACAAAGGTTATGGCTCTGTGGCAATGGGCGGAGGGCCAAGAGATAATGATCTTGTGGGGACATAAATCTGAAACACTCCATGAAAATGTTGAAAAATATTGTTAGAGTGCATTCAGTTAGGGCTCCCATTTTAAGCAGAGCACAAACAATGGGTCTCTTAGTCTTTGCAATGCATTTGAGAGGGACGCACATGGGGGTGGAGTGGGACGGAAGGTGAAATGGAGTGGAAAAAACTCAGAATCAACAGGTTTGTGACATTTGAAATAAACATTCATATTCAGAGATGTGAGTTTGATCCCTGGGTCAGGGAGATTCCCCTGGTGGGGAACATGGCAACCCACTCTAGCATTCTTGCCTGAAGAATCCCATAAGCAGAGGAGCCTGGTGGGCTACTGTCCATAGCATCACAAAGAGCCAGTCATGACTGGAGCGACTTAGCATGCGCGAATTCATTTTGAAAGCTCTCTGTAGCCCATATTTTAGGGAAAAATATATATATTTTTTATTTTTGCATATGATTTTGGTGGGGGATAGAGAATTAGAGACCAAATATATTAGCATCAGGACTCAAGGTGCATTACCCAGGAAAAATGTGTAGCTACATCAGTGAATATACAAATTGAGTGAAAAATATGGAAATCAAAAAATTCCCATAGTGGCTAAACAGTATGCTGGTCTATTTGGAACGGGGGCATTGATTCAGCAAGCTCTGTAGGAAAAACAAAACAAAACAAAACAGCTCTATGGATCAGATTCTGATTCATGAGGACTTTGAGATGAGCTCTGGTCTGACTGGAGTGAACTTTACTTGGAAAGACCTTAAATGATTTTCCCAAGGTCAGGCTGCTAGTAAGTAACACAGTGGTCACTCAGACCCAAATCCAGTGACCTAATCCTCCCCTTAATTTTATCTCAAGAACATTTTTTTGATCCTGGTGGAATCAGATGAGGAAGAGAAAGCAAACACAGCCTGGGTGGGGAGAAAAATCATGAGAGAAGCCCCAGTGTGGGTGTGTGTTGTGTGGGGAGCCCTGGCCCCACCTCTTTGCCTCAGTTTGGGTGTAGGTTTATAGCCTGTCTTCACACTGGGAGAGCTGCTTTTCGAACCATTACCCATCTGTCTGCAATAAAGGGGCCTCTTGAGTGTGATGTCTTGGGTCCTAATACTTGAGTAATGATTATAGGTGGAAAGTGTCTCTGAGGCAATTCCTACTGAGAACTGGGAGTCCTAGGAAAGGTCTATTTATTAAAAACCAGCCCACAGCAATTTCCCTTTCAACTGTCTTCTTTGAATCTTTGCTTCTTAAATATTCATGAAACCTGCAGTAATTTCAGATTAAAGATCTCCACAAGATGAGTCATTCCCAGAATCTCACATCTATGGTGGTATTTGGATTTGTTCTAAGTTTCCCCTCTAATAGTTGAAAATCCCTTTGCAAAGCTTGTATTGCTTTCATTTACTGAAAGTGAACAATACTGAACCAGGCCCAGAAGACATTAAAACCCCATTATAGTTCACTTCCTGAAACCATGGATTTGGTTATCCTACAGGTAAAATCACTTCCCCGTGTGTACAGGGAAGTGTAGTATTTCCTTCTCCCCACAGCTGCAGTGTGCCTCTAATATAGTGCCTTTACCAAGTGTTTGTTGACTGCATACATTAATTCAGATCATTTCATGTGACTTAGGTTTTAATTGAATCTGGTTTTTAGAAGAGAGATGGAATTTATGTGAAATATTTTGTACCACGTGTTTTTAGATCATTACTGTTAACCCAGGTTCAAGGTCAATCATTGATTTTAAATAATAATATAATTAAATATTGAAATAATAAGTATAAAGAGAGAAACATTTTAAATTCGTTTTCATACCAATAACATTTAAAATGATGAATATTCGAGATGTACTTTGATATCTATTTCTATCACATTATACTCTGTAAAGTAGATGGCATATAAATACAGATACAATGAGTTCAATCCACTCCTAGAATAAAAGACGTTTTTATAACACAGATTTCTCCAAGAAGGAAATTGGTTCTTCTCCCACCCTCTAAATTGCTCTTTATTAAAAAGAAAAGTGTTTGTTCAGTTTTATTTCTCTCAATGCTGGATGACAATATGGCTGTGGATGGTGTATAATCAGTTTTTATGGGTGATGTTCTCACAAAAGGAGTGGTTTAGAAGTGAACGAGTTACCCTGTGGTATTCAAAGTTCTCACTTTATCATATTGGATGTTCTGTTTCTGTTTGTGGTTTCAAGACATAAAGAACTTACATAATATTTTTTCAAACATCTGAGGTGATAATGAGCCTTTCAGAGTTTTTGTTGAAACTCTACTGAGAGTTTGTGTGTTTGCCACGAGAAAGAATTCCAGTGGCAACCCAGCAGCCTTGTGGGTATCTGATTTTGTTTTTCTGAGGTATTCCTTCCTCTTAAGCTAGTCAGTCAAGCTTGCCACAAAAATTAACACAGATGTCAAAAGGTGATTTTAAAAAAAAAATATGAGCATCAACAGGGTCTGAGTCATAAAAGAGATACCTCAAGTTGAGCTATGGAGTAAGTTCTCAAATAATCTTAGTGTTATTGCTTCCGTTTAAAAAAATCAGTTGCAACAAACAAGGGCAAAACAACTTTAGATGTTCCATAGGAGTTTTAATTGCAGAGATTTTCTCTGACGTGAGTGTTAATGAATGTCAAAGCAATAGCATAAAAAGACATTACTAGTTTAATGATTGATAGACTAAGAAAAACACACGGTCTTTTGTCAGATAAATGACTACTGTTTGGTGTTCCTTTACCTTAGGAGTATCAAAAGTGATCTCAAGATAGGTAATCATAGCCCAGGAGCAAGTCAGAATGTAGCCTGTTATAAAATAACCAAGGCAGAAAGGCTAATTACTTATTTTCTCACTTGGCAACTTTGACATTATTTCAACTTTTTGGGTTTGTTTGGATTCTCTGTTGAAACTTTCTCTTTCTGAAGACTAAATAAACATTTAAAATTTTATGCCATTGGCTTTGTACATCTGCAGTCTAAGTATATCACTAAAGAAAATTTAAATATCTCTCCAAGCGTTGGAAAAGCCCAGTTGGTGGTGTTTGGCTCTATACAGACGATGCTGTGACACAAATTCATAGGATGAAATGAGAGCAGGAACATCCAACAATCACAAAGCAATGATCATCAGTGATTTTTCTTTTAAGCAAAGTTTTATACCCCTGGGTTGGCCAAAATTTGCTATGATATGTTCTTAGCATTCTGAAAGGCTTAACAGTGACACACACTCTACATAGCTCAAATCAACTTTTGCTCCATGTGTTATTAAATATGAGAGACTTTGTAGGTTAGTTCTCTTGTGTATTTGAGGAGAAACCCTAAATTTCAAAAGTGCTGTTGATTCTTGTTACTTCCTTTTCCTCACTCCTCTATTACTCTTATTTCATTACTTGTTTGTAAATAAAGTCATCTTTTAGGCCTTGTAGTTGACTCCAGGAGAAGGTGGTAAATAATACTAGAATGAGTTTGGGGGAGAGTAGTAGGCATAGATTTCAATGGCAAACTCTGCCAATTTGGCAAATTGCTATTTGCTCAGAATATCATGTGCCCGCTGATGGTCTGTGAAGAATTTGTGCAGATGTAATCTTGCTGGCAAATCCACATCTTGTCTTCAAAAACCTGGGGGGAATCTTGGCTCTCTAAGCAGGAAATTTACTGCAGGTGTTGAGGGGCATGAGGCTGCTTCTTTCTTCTGTGCCCTCCACCCTGCCACCAAAAATGTTTCCTTTTCCTCTGCTCACTGTGTTCTCCACGGATCTGGGAGTGTTGTAGGGTGCCCCTGGTCTGTCCTGTCCGTTCTGTCATGTCCTGTTTGCCAGGTTAACCTAAGACCATTGCTATGAGCAAGGGGACAATAACTTCCGGGTCATAGGGCCAGAGAAGAAAGGCAAGGGGCACCACATCTTTCTGGGGAGGGTGCTCTGTGGGTCTGGACAGAGAAGCAGCTTAGAATGGCGGGGCTTGGGTTTCATTTCCTCCTTCACTCTCCAGGTGCTTCATTTACTGAAACTGATTTCTGAGGGCTAAAGGTATCTTACCCGAACAGAGTATTCAGGCTACGGCAAGGTTAGTGTGGTTAGACTGGACAAAACCAATATAATATATTACTATTACTGAGAGCTGCAAGGCCTAAGAAGGAAAAACATCTCATTTTCTTCCTCCACTCCTCCATGAATGTGCTTGTGGTTAAAGCAATCCTTGTTTCTCTTCTCTTTGCGCATTTATAAAGGTCTGTGAGAAGGTGTCTTTGCTTTTTTGCTTTCTTTTGCTTTGTTGGAGGTAGAGAGTAGCCTAAAGGGAATGTCCCAGATAGAATTTAACCAGGAACTGAGTATTTATATTGACTCCAAGAAGAAGAAACGATACTTTCCCCCAGATTTTTGAAGACGGGTAACGCTGATGTTCAAACATTAAGACAGATAATTCTGCTATTAACAGTTTGTTTTACCTTTCTCAAGTGTTGGTTTTAAGGCACAATGAAAAACATTTTCTGTAAGTAGTATGAGATCCATACTACAAAGTGATTCTTTTATGGAATCTTAACTTTCAAGTTCTATCACATTGCATTTTGAAAGTGATACTGTACTTCTTAGTCCATTTTTCATAATTATACTTAATCCTCTGACACATTTCTAAGTGCTCTTTATAATTTTGGGATGGAAGATGCAACTTAATCCTTCTGCTGAAAAATTAACTATGTTGAAATTTGGGTATGCTGCCACCAGGTGGTGGCAAATTCTTTGAGTCTTGTGTTATTGTAATTTAAAAGTATTTTTTTAAAATTCTTTTAAATAAAAACAGTAAAGTTATTTCTTTAAACAATATCTTACTCAGAAGTCTAAATATAAAATAAAGCCAGCTAAGTCACTATGGTGATAATGGGGTAGGAATTTCAAAACCCAATGTCTGTGCCCACCTCTTTATTCTGATGATCTTGGAGGAAACACAGGAACACAATAGAAACTTACCAATTTCAATTATAAGGTGCACTTTTTACTTGGTATTAAGATATGAAGCATTTTAAAATTAAAAACAGCTGTTTAAAATATTAAAATGATAGTCTTCTAGAGCAAGAAGGAGAGTCTAGGAAAGCCCTTTTTAAAGTTGATAGGCTGGAGGGGAAAGACTCTTCCTAATAATCCAATATAGTAAAAGGAATAGACATGAGCAAGAGTATACACATAAGGCTGGACTTCTTAGAGGCCTGTTCAAACAGATCAAGCTCTATTTGGGCAAAGTTAGGACATACAGGAGATTCTGGAATAAGAGGAGAGCAGGAGGGTGTGGTTCTTCTGAGAGTCAGCAATTGGTTGAACTTCTTTTAGATTCATTATTGTTCAGTTAGTTATTAATAATTAGTTCCAGAGCTGGATCCTGGGACCCTAAGTGAAGGGTCACCATCTTTCAGACTGTCAAGTCTTTGACAGTCTTCTTTCTGTTTTCCTAGTACCTTCTATCCCAAGTGACTAGAGAAGACAGCCAGAAAACAAACTATGTATCCACCAACTTACCCACTCTGTGCAATGGGTCTTTCCAGGCTACTGCTGCTGCCTGTCTTGGATCTTGTGTGAAGCATCATTTTGCTTTGTCAGCTTCCTCATAAATGATCAATATCTTAGTTAAAAGCAATATTATTTTTCTGTCTTTGTCTATCTTTGCCTAGGAAAGACATAACTGTAGAAATTGCAAACTTTCCCAGAAACCACTTTTTTTCTAAAAGCATTGTTTTCTCTTAAAATATCTTTAAATACAGAACCTTACAACCTTTGAACAGAGAAGTAGATAAGTATAGTAATATAACTATCCTATGATATGATACAGGAAACTGAGATTGTGGGACGGTTGAATGGAAAAAAAATCACCAACCAAACAAACAAAACCCCCAAGAAACAGTTAATGATAAACCAGTAAAACACCATGTCTTACTAGGGTTGTTCTAAGTCACATAGTTGCTCTAAAATATCTATCTATCTATCTATATTCTCTCTTAGAGAGAGAGAGGGATAGAGAGAGACAGATGAGGGGGAGATAAAAAGATTGACAAGAGATTGACTGACTGGTAGTTCATAAGAGTGTCAGTTCAATGATTCAATGAATATAAACTGAGTACGTACTCTGATCTATAGGCTTCCCAGGTGGTGCTAGGGAACCCACCTGCCAGTGTAGAAGACGTAAGAGACGTGGGTTTGATCTCTGGGCTGGGAAAATCCCCTGGGGGAGGGCATGGCAACCCACTCCAGTATTCTTGCCTGAAGAATCCCATGGACAGAGGATCCTGGTGGGCTACAGTCCATAGGATCACAAAGAGTTGGACATGACTGAAGTGACTTAGCACATACATACTATGTTCTGTGCACTGTTGTGGAGTCTAGACAAACTCCATGCCCCCCTGGAGTTTCTTTTAATAGGAGAGAAGACAGTGAACATAAAAATGGCTCAATATATAATGGTTGGTAAAGAAAACTGCTATAAAGAGAAATGAAGATGAGCAAGGGGATAAAGGGTAAATGGCAAAGGGTAGCATGCAGAGGAATTGCTCCTCAAGAGAAGGGGCAAGAATAGACTCTCTGAGAGGGGACAGGTGAGCAGAGAGCTGAAGGCAATGACAGAATGAACCATGTGATAGCTCTTGGAAGTCTTCCAGGCTAAAGGAATAACATTAAGGGCAAAGAGCCTGAAGAAGGAACAAGTTTGTTGTTCAGAGAACTGGTGACTGGCCACTCCAGGCCATAATGAATGAATGAGGGAGAAGTGGTGAGGGTCACAGACCTCAAAGGCCATGGTGAAGGGCCTGGGTTGAGTGTGGTGTGGGGACAGGGCAAGCCCCCGACTGCTGTGTGGAAATAGACTGTGGGAAGCACCAGAGTTAGGAGCCTCCTCCAGAATCTCATGAGAGTGATGACAATGTCCTAGATTGGCAAGCACCACTCATGCCAGGCAACTCTTCTCTCTGAATCTCTACTTGCTCTGCTGATTCATTCCAGCTAACTCCTGCTGGGACAGGTATTCACAAGACAAATAGCAGCCGTCCATTTGATAGTCATGGAGGTACCTGCTGTGGTTTATAAGATGGCCAGCAACTGGGGTCTTAGCCAAGTCACTTCTTCTCACTGAGCTTAGGTGGTCCACATAGCATCTTGCTCAGGTCTGACATCCTCTGAGTTCTAATTTTTGTGATTGAACCTTAATGAGCTCTACCACCTATGATGACCAAAAGGGTAATGGAAGTCATTAGAATGCCCCCACATGCCTCTGAATTGAATATAATTTGATCCAGATCTTTTCCACTCCTTGGGAGTCTGCAAACATTCTGTGATGCCCAAATTCAGATCTTCAATCTCCTATCAGGCTGATTTGGGGAACTCTGACAAGGGTGGTCACTGGGTAGAGGAGGCCCCACCAGAAATCCCCTCCACTACTATCACACAGTCTGTGACCCTTGTGAGCTATTACAGGGCCCTCCTTAATGTTCATTTGAATCTGAGCTTGAGGGTCTGGAAGGTACACTGGAACTTGCCTGCCCCTTGTAGGATTAGCACAGAGATCACAGTAAAATTCTGGTATCTTCTTCAGCAAACAAAAAGCAAGAGGACATCAACAAATTTTAGTCTTGAGTTTCAGGAAGGGAGACAGCACAGTACTTAATCCTTCCACATTAAATAGATGCTGCTTCATCCTCTATCAGTTCAATCTCTTTAAAGTGTAAAATTCTGAATCAGTTGTCTAAGTATTTGTGATCTGGTATCAGGGTCATGTTTCATGCCCCGTGCACAAAGTTAGGCAGCAAATTCAAAATTGTAAAGTTGCTAACCTAAACATCAGCTCTTGCGTTTTGCCTGACATGCACAGCTCCCCCTGGCATTAGTCACATGATCCAGGTCAGCAGATTTGGATACCTGATCTTTAAGGTGACACTCTAATCTGACAGAGACTCAAATACCTGATGTGAAACACACAGAATTGCCATCTCCACCCAAAACAAAGCAAAACAAACTTTTCTCAGGCTGGTGTATATGCACTGTTTAACAGAGCATTTCAGAAAATTTTGTACATTTGAAGCTTGGAATAGAGCCCACTTTCATAGGTGCTCTGATGAGGACTATGGACTAATTAACTTGCCTTTAGTTTTGGAACTCTTGGATTAGGTTACAAGGGAACAGATTTCCCTGGTTTTAATGTGTTCCATACCAGACATTTGCTTACTGCTCCTAAATATAAACTGGTCTCCCCTGTCACTTACACAGAAGATTGAACATTTCTGAAGCAGGGTTGAGGTAGTCAAGGAGAAATCTGAGAATTTCCTGAGGAACTTTGAGGAAGGCATAAGCCAAGTTTTACGGCAATTGTGTTTGCTATTTAAAATTAATAATCATTATGGTCTTATTTGTTATAGTGTTATAATTAGTCATAATATATGACTAATTCTCCCAGGAACTCAGTTATTCCTTGATAGTGAGTTGGAGGTTGAGAGTTATAGAGAAAGCTCTAGGGAGTTGGGCTTATTCAAGTGAGGGAAATGAAGGATAAAGAGTGATTGATTGACTATTTGCAGATAATGGATTTTTCCCATAAAGAGATGGTGTTGGACTACTGTTCAGAGAAGTTTGAGTAATATGAAATGAGCTTCAGCTGAAGGATGCAGGATTTAGGTAAAGTACACAGAAGGATTTCCTTTTAATAAGTGGAATTCAGCGTAGATGGATTCCTAGACCACAGAGGTGGTAGTGGTAGTAGGAAGGTGGCTGGAAACTGTTGAAAACATGAGAAAACCACGAAAAGTAAATGAAAGTATGGAGTGTAAGGCATGATTTTGTTTGTTCTGGTACATTCTACAAGTTGAAAATTTTTCATCAGGATAGAACTTAAAACCACACCATATCCAAGTGTAGTCCATGCCCTGTTGAAAGGGACTCAAAATGTAGAGTGATAGTTGATGTTGCTCAGCCAGAAACTAAAAAGAAAAAAAAAAGATTTTAAAACCATGATCAAAGGATGTTTACAGTATTTATGAATCTAGAAATATTGCTTTATTTCACTTTCATGGTACAATCTATCCAAAATTAAAATATACAGTGTCGGCATCATTAAAGTTTGTTTGTTGAGTCATCCAACAATTTTCAAGAGCATATTTCTTCATTTGCATCCACGGTATCTGGGACACATCATTTGTAAAATTTGCATATGTGATTGTCACTAGGGGGTTCATCTCTGGTCCAAGTACAAAATCATATAAGTTCAGAACCATTTACATTTTAACGTGTCCTATGGGTACATATTCATGGACTCCACAAAGTAATTTTTTCATATATATTTTTAAAGATTATTTAAAAATTATAGTGTAATCCATCAAACATTTGCAATTGTGAGATTATATCCAAAGGGAAAGCTAATAAGTCTGTGTCAAGTGTTATTACATCTTCTTAAAAACCTAGACAGCATGTTAAAAAGCAGAGACATTACTTTGCTGACAAAGGTCCTTATAGTCAAAGCTATGATTTTTCCAGTAGTCATGTATGGATGTGAGAGTTGGACCATAAAAAAGGCTGAGCACCGAAGAATTGATGCTTTCGAACCATGGTGCTAGAGAAGACTCTTGAGAGTCCCTTGGAATGCAAGGAGCTCAAATCAGTCAACCCTAAAAGAAATAAACCCTGAATATTCATTGGAAGAACTGATGCTGAAGCTGAAGCTCCAATACTTTGGCCACCTGATACGAAGAGCTGGCTCATTGGAAAATACCCTGATGCTAGGAAAAATTGAGGGCAGGAGGAGAAAGGGGCAACAGAGGACGATATGGTTGGATGGCATAACTGACTCAATGGACATGAGTTAGAGCAAACACCGGGAGATAGTGAAGGACAGGGAAGCCTGGCGTGCTTCGGCCCATGGGGTCACAGAGTTGGAGACAACTTAGCAACTGAACAACTTCTTAAAAATAATTCTGTTATGTGACATCTATAGCCATCCAAATCAACTTTTGATTTCATTTTTTTCCAGCTAATGTGTTTTCCCCCAAAGTATCTTCAGCATGTTCCCCATAATATAAAGAGACTTTGTTAACATCAGAATATAGCATGCTTTCTCTTTCTAAGAGAAAATTTGGGGGAAAATGACCTTTCATTAGGCTGTATCAAGGCATCTGCGCTCTCCCCAACATTATTTTCTATGGTGGTATCAGAGTTGATATGCTTAAAATGAGTGATGTTGGCTTCTTAAGATGGAGTCTAAGAGCAGAAGTTTTCATTAGAGGGCAAAGTTACAACAGTCCAAAATAGTTACAGCTCCTGGAGTTCTCACTAGAGGGGAATAATGTACTAAAGGATGGCTCACAAACTTTTAAATTATATTTCAATCTGATGACTCCAGTAGATTTTAACTTCACTCAGAGGCAGGGTTTATTTTCAGGTTTCTGTATTCAAGGCTCAAAGAAATGACTAGCTGAATAAAAGCTGCTTCCCAACATTAGATGAAAATTGGAATTCCTGTTTATTTCCTGAGATAGATCCTCCCCTGCCCCCATCTAAGCACCACAAAATTCATCAGGAATTATTTTTTTCCCCTCTGAGTGGTGATCATTTGATTTTAGTCAAACTCCAGCTGGCCAATATAAATGCCTAGAGAAAGATGAGGGTTGCAGAGCTTGTCGGGAGTAGCTCAAGTGGTTGTTTGTTCAAAGTACTTGCTGAAGCAGAAACAACCCTCTTTGTTTTGAAAGCATGTTAATGTGATAATGAAATGCACAAAGCAAAGAGGTTCATCCATATAAATGGGTCATTTAAATAATGAGCAAGGAGGAAGGATGTGGTTTGGTGTCAGTACTGATTAATTAGGACATAAAAATAAATAACCATCCCCACATTGGCTGCTTCCCTTGAAACTTACTCTATTAGTGGGCAATGAAGTTAATGCAATTGACAATATAATTACAGGTTAGTTAACAGAACAATCTATGAAGAGGCTCTTGCTTCTTTTACAGCTTTAATTAGCTAGATAGCATCTCTGTTAATTTTCTCATCTCTATCTTGCTAATCTTCTGGTCCTCTTAGAGGAATCTAGTGTTTCCAATTAATGTCTCAGATTGTGTTAAATATTAGATACAGATAGATAATATTTTTCTAGGTATTCAATTCAACCAACTTTTATTAAGTGTCTTTCATGTGACAGTCTCTATGCATGTGCATGATAGTGAGTTTATAGAGTTACGCTCCCCCAAAATGCAACGATGTTGACCAGTGACTTTCTTCTACTATAACCCTTCCCTCTGCAATCTTTGCACCTTTCATAGGTAGATCGTCAGATTTATTCCCTCACCAAAGAGGTGAACCTTGAGGCAACTTTTATCCAGTCTGTTTTACACAATCATGATTGAGGATAATGCAAGGTCATTGAAAATTAATGATCAACCCAGCTTCAAATACTCAAGGAACACAAACTTGAGATCTATTAGCATCACTAGAGGTCACTGAGAGCACTGGAAGAACACACACACACGCCAGATTACATAAAACAACAAAACCTCACATAACACTACTTGAGATGCACCCCTGTCCCCATAGTATACCAATAAGGATGAATGTGGTCTGGTTAATTTCTCCTTGCTATTGTTAAATGATGAATCCGAGGCTGGTTTTTGCAGAGGACGAGTCAGCTGTAAGTTGGTGGATGTTTTCAAAGAACTGATTTCATTCTGATAGAGAGAGCCTTTTCAGTGTTATTTTCAAAAGCTTATTTCACCCTCCTTCTGAAGACATAACTTTCTTATATTGTGAAATGAAAGAAGAAAATCAAAATTGAATTGTGTTTTGGAGAATAAACAAGAAAAATGCTCTTCACGTTGCAGCGATGATTGATGTCTTCAGATCCCTCTCAGAGATTTATGCTTTTATTTATTTATTTTCCCCTGAACATTCCAGGTTTTCAGTTCAAAGTAAGTTTTCAGGATTTTCTTGACCAAAACTTGCCCCTTTCCTCTTTTCCTCTCCTCCCTCCCCTTGTTCTCTCTTACTGTATAAAACATGGGGGAAGCAGAACATTCTGTTTTTTTCACAATGGTTCATTTGTATTCTCTGAACCCAAGACTGAGGCAGGTTCTAATGTCTAACTGTTTTATATCACCACTGAGGTAGCAGTGACATGCTGGCTGCTGATGAATAAATATATTTATCTGGCTTCTAAACCTGCATACACTGTTGAATAATGAGCAGATGTTAACAATTACTCTAAATGTCCTGGATATTTTGTAAAACTTTTATCAAACTTAGGGTGGTTTATTGATTTTGTCAGAACCATGCCTTGGGCACAAAACATATTGTCATTTGGGATTCAACACGGGCAAAATGGATGTCCATTAACATTTTAAACTCAGACACTAGGGTCTTGCTTCTGGAACCTTCTGAACAATAGGTCTCTCTAATACGTCCTTACTCTTCCTGCGTGAAGCAAAACATATCCATTGGCAGATTTTCTATACCCTCACCTTTTAGGATATGGCACAGAAAAAATTAGCACTGAGAGGTGGTGAATATGAAATTTGGACACCAGCTCCATGCATTTCAGGTAAACATTACAACCCAGCTCACTGAAAATGACCCATGTTTGTTTTTAAAATAAATGAACAAAAAAAATCTATATTCCCATCTCTCTGGAGTTATGTTTTGCTTTTTTTGTTCCTTTTTGTAACATCAAGCCTTTTGAGTGGAATGATACAGAAAGTCACTTTGGATTCAAATATAAAATAAGGCCATCCATCATGTTAACAATTTAATTACCTGAGTATATATTTTTTTCCAGCAAAAAACCCCATTATTTGCTGTATGTCTTATTACTGAGCTGTTGCCCCAGGACAACTTGGCTGTCATGGAGCGGGCCTTGTGGTAAGAAATGGCAAGATAGGGAGCAGATAAGCCGAGCAGTCCTCTGCCTCCGTGCCAGCCCGTCTCAGAGCCCGTGTTTGCTCCAGGCCTCACCTGTTAGCGTCCCTGTAAGCTTTGCTGCAACAGTGAAATGCGGACTTGTAAAGGCAGCCAAGCATGACAGAGAGAGTGAAGGGTCGAATGAAATAGAAATGTGATATTTTCTGTCTTCTGAGGGCCCAGGAAATAAGCGGCCTGCTGCCGAGCTGGGGCTTGGCCTTCACCATCACACTGAGCACAAGGGAAGGGGTGAGATTTGCTGTCTAGGGCTCGCACACAAGGCCTGAGGTTGCACTGGTTGCTTAAGCATCTGCTTTCCCAGTATTCTTGCCAGGAGAATCCGTGGACATAGGAGCCTGGCAGACTGCAGTCCATGGGGTTGCAAAGAGTTGGACACGACTGAGCACACACACACATTCCCAGTGATTGTGGATTAAAGAATCATTTCATCATGGAGAAAATGAGCAGATGAGATGAAGGGAGGCAAAGCAGAAAAGGATAGCTTCTGGGCCTTCTCAGGGCACTGGGATTTAGGGACCCCTGCTTCCCAGCTCTCATCAGGTGGCGGGCAAATGTCTGTGATGCCAGCCTATTGTTTGCTTTATTTTTATTTTTTTAATTGGAGGATAATTGCTTTACAGTATTACATTGGTTTCTGCTGTACAACAGTGTGAAACAGCTATAAGTGTCCCTCTTGAGTGTCCCTCCCTCTTGAGTGTCCCTTCCACTCCCCCCACCCCCATCCCAGCCCTCTAGGTCATCACAGAGCACCAGGCTGAGCTCCCCGTTTTAGGCAGCAGCTTCCCACTAACTGTTTTATACATGGTAGTGTATATATGTCAATGCTTACTCTCTCAGTTTGCCCCACCCTTTGTTTTTTTTTTCTTAATCACATGCCCTGTTATGAATACCTATAATGACATAAGTTGATAAATCGATAATATGGCAACAGTCCTGTCTGCTTTGGGGGTTTGAGGTCCTAAGGTGGCTAGGACATTTTTTCCTGCTTTTACAGTTTTACGCACCGGGGTGGTTGGCGGTTTGAGTTTGGCCTGCTCCCTTGCAGCAAGCATTGTCAACCGAGGAAGACAGAAAACAAAGACCAGACTTCAACCAACCATTTGTACACGCTGCCTGTTTCCTGGCTGGATAATGTTACAAGAAAAGAAGGTGTTCTATTCTTACTAAGGCTCTGAATTGAGGATAATTCTTGCGTTTCAGAGCAGGGGGCTGATAAATGATGGAGACAGAAGGGCTTGAAGGAAAACTCTGGGAATGAATCTTACAGGTAGCAGGGGTCAAGCTGCCTAATGGAAAACCTTTGCTTCTGAACCTTGACCAGGTGGCCCTACCGTACCTCTCTCTTCGCCCCACTCCTACTTTCTTTTTTTTTTAAACTTTTTATTTTATGTTGGAGTGTAGCTGATTAACAGTGTTGCGATAGTTTCACATGGACAGCAAAGGGACTCAGCCTTACATATACATGTATCCATTCTCCCTCAGACCCCTCCTCCCATCCACGGCCCCCACTTTCTTTTAATTTTAGGTAGGACACGTAATTTGAGAAAAATATTTGAGAATCTTACTCCAGCTTTGCCCGAAGAAGAGCTGCTGATCATTTTAAACAAATACATGGAAATTTCTCCCAAACAGATTTCAGTGGAGATGATTCAGCGGTCACAACGATGACAAGGAGAGGATGGTTTTTCTTATGAGTTCCTTGATAACTTTACAAATGCATCTGATTTTCACAGCGAACGCATGTTTTCATAAATGGAAACAAATAAAACAGTAGGCAAGGGCTTTCTCAAAAGGCTTGCCAAGTACATTAAACACACAAAAGTACATTCACAGTGAAAGTTGGTTGAAAACAGCTGTTTTAAAGGATTTTTGGTGGATGCAGTTAACAGCATCATCATTATAAGGCCTGAAGCGAACGTGTTACTGATTACACCCCATTAAGAAGTTGGAATGTGTTCCCCACAGCACATGCTGTTTGGAAATAACAACCAACTCTAAAACAGTCAGCTAAGACTTTCTTAGGGGTTGTGCAGCCTATCTATAAAGATAAAATTGTCAGGAAAATGAAAGTACATCTTATCTTAACCAATCAGAATATTTTGAACAGTATTGTTTGAGTAGAGCTTTCCTTAATGCCGCTCACCTTTCCCCCAAGCATTCTCTGCCTTCTCCAGTCAGACAGACACTCTACTGAAGTTGTCCAAGAAGCCAGACCTGAAGGAAGTCTGGGGCTTCAGTTTGCCATAGCATGCACACCCGGCTGGCCAGTGTGGCTGAGGGTAAAACGCCATGCAGTTCCAGGTCAGCCCCTGATAGAATGTGTTTGCCCTGGGAGCAGAGAGCACTCTTCAGGGTGGGTGGGAAGGCTGTGGTGGGGTCTGTGGGATATGGAAAATTTAATAAGGACCATGGGATTACTGCTCCGAGAAGTAATGTTCATGTGTTGAAAAGGCACTGTCAGAATGCCACGGAAGCAGGGCTGCCGCATGTCTGTAGCTCGGCTGTTATTGTTCGGCCTGCGTCTGCGCTGCCTGTCCACCGTGGCACTCAAGGGCTCCACAGACACTTTTTATAATGGCCCTGAAGCCTCCCCGGGGCCCTTCGGGTTAGTTGGGAAGGAATTTAAGTCCAATACTTGGCAACAAAAAAAAAGGGCTTTTTCACCTTTCCACACATTTGAAAGAAGGGTCAGATTTCTCCTCGTGTTGAAAGAGTCACCGCTGGGGACTAACCTCCTTTCCCTTCGCAGGGGCCGCTCTGTGGGCTGTGTTAGGAAGGGCAGTTTCTCCTCTCCTGCTCCTTGAGTGAGGAGGGGGAAGCGCCCCAATGTCCAGGGAAGAAGGGGCATCCTACATGCTTGTGAAACAGAGACAGAGGTAGCAATGCTGATATAAAGATATGATTGTATAAAAGAATGTTCTTATAATTTCAGTTGTGAGAAGCATATTTGAGTCCCATTGATGGGACTTTAATAAGCTCTATAAATTTTGTGAGCCCCCGTGTCCTTATTTTTAGAAAGAGAAAAATAAGACATACCATATATAATTTTTATGAGTAGCGCATACTAAGCATGTATATAGATGTATGTATATAGGTACAGATTTGTATATACCTACATGTGTACAAGCACATATATGTATAAATGTGTATGTGTTTGGTGTGCACATATACTTTATAAAAATGGACATCAGAATTTTTGCTACAAGAATCCCTCGGAGACTGTGGGACCGTGTGAGATTTCAGATTGTAAAGAGGTCTCATTGTTTGCTGATCAGAAGGAGGAGGGTTCCTGGGAAAATCCTTCTCGCCTGACCAATTGGGAACTTTGGAGATCCTCAGGGTTAAGCTGAGGCAAAAATAGACTTTTTTGGCTAGAGTACATCCCTGCTTAGAGTGAGCAGCAATCCTAGTCTAAACTCTTAAGGTTCCCAAGGCTGTTAGAATGTGACTCAGGCATTCCTGAAAAGCTATTACACGCCAGATTGTAACATCTACGAGCATGGGGGTATCACAATCCCATTCCCTATGTGGTAACTTTGAATTCATCTTCCTGGATGGCACAGTCCTCAGAGGGCAGATGGCTCTCTTCAGCAGTCTTGATGGGGGAGTCTGACCTCAACAGAGAAGTCTAGTGACAGAGCCTGGCACTGGTCTATGCACCTGAAGGAACTGTTTCTAATGGGGACACACTCTACAAAGCGCCTTTTGTCCAAGCCGACAGTGGGGGAAACGAGTGGAAATGGAGATAAGTTTATTACACCAAAACTTTGATGTAACAGATAAATATATTATTGATAACACTGCAACCATGACTCTTAGGAAATGTTTTTGATAACATGACACAAATATTAGTATTACCAACTATCAGTAGAAGTCGTTTGCCACAAAGAAAATACAGTTGATTTTGAACAAAGGGAATGGTTATAGGTGTCAGCTATGAGGCTGTGTCACTGTGTAACTATGTCTATTGCCATTTCCTGTTTCAGTGAATTGTGAGCAGAGTAAATTATTTTAAGAAACCTACATGGAAATGCATTTCAAAAATCATTTTGTTTCTTTGTAGTAAAATTAATTTATTACACATTAAAAAAAGAGAGGATGCCCAGGAAAATTGTACCCAGAAATTTAGGAGATGAGATTTATGATTTGATAGTTCAGCTTGGCAAATGGAAGTGAGCTGGAGATGGCTTCTTTCATATTTAAACTGTAATCTGTTTTATTATTATTATTTTAATAATCAAGGTAATTTATTATTTTTTCCTGGAAAGCAAGCTATTTTTTCTCTTATTATGTAAATAAATCTTGTATTTAATACATATACTCATTCTTCCCCTTTACCCTTCACTCTCCCTTTTCCCTTCAATTCTGTAGTCATTTACTGAACATCTACTATGCCCTAAGTGCAATTTAAGTTAAGTTACTAGACATGCAAAAAGAAAGTAGATTGAGTTTCTGATTCTGAGTAACTCATACGATTTCTTTCTTTAAAATTCTGGAGGTGATTGAAGTAATCATCTCCTCTGGAAAAAATTGTTCTCATGGAAAAAAATTTTCTTTTAGAAATTACTCTAAAAGAGAGATCTCTCAACTGAGTGTTCATTTGCCAGGGGAACAATACCATTCACCATTGCAACAAAAAGAATAAAATACTTAGGAGTATATCTACCTAAAGAAACAAAAGACCTATACATAGAAAACTATAAAACACTGATGAAAGAAATCAAAGAGGACACAAACAGATGGAGAAACATACCGTGTTCATGGATTGGAAGAATCAATATTGTCAAAATGGCTATTCTACCCAAAGCAATCTATAGATTCAATGCAATCCCTATCAAGCTACCAACGGTATTTTTCACAGAACTAGACCAAAGAATTTCACAATTTGTATGGAAATACAAAAAACCTCGAATAGCCAAAGTAATCTTGAAAAAGAAGAATGGAACTGGAGGAATCAACCTGCCTGACTTCAGACTCTACTACAAAGCCACAGTCATCAAGACAGTGTGGTACTGGCACAAAGACAGAAATATAGACCAATGGAACAGAATAGAAAGCCCAGAGATAAATCCACGAACCTATGGACACCTTATCTTTGACAAAGGAGGCAAGGATATACAATGGAAAAAAGACAACCTCTTTAACAAGTGGTGCTGGGAAAACTGGTCAACCACTTGCAAAAGAATGAAACTAGAACACTTTCTAACACCATACACAAAAATAAACTCAAAATGGATTAAAGATCTAAATGTAAGACCAGAAACTATAAAACTCCTAGAGGAGAACATAGGCAAAACACTCTCTGACATAAATCACAGCAAGATCCTCTATGACCCACCTCCCAGAGTATTGGAAATAAAAGCAAAACTAAACAAATGGGATCTAATGAAACTTAAAAGCTTTTGCACTACAAAAGAAACTATAAGTAAGGTGAAAAGACAGCCGTCAGATTGGGAGAAAATAATAGCAAATGAAGAAACAGACAAAGGATTAATCTCAAAAATATACAAGCAACTCCTGCAGCTCAATTCCAGAAAAATAAATGACCCAATCAAAAAATGGGCCAGAGAACTAAACAGACATTTCTCCAAAGAAGACATACAGATGGCTAACAAACACATGAAAAGGTGCTCAACATCACTCATTATTAGAGAAATGCAAATCAAAACCACAATGAGGTACCATTACACACCAGTCAGGATGGCTGCTATCCAAAAGTCTACAAGCAATAAATGCTGGAGAGGGTGTGGAGAAAAGGGAACCCTTTTACACTGTTGGTGGGAATGCAAACTAGTACAGCCACTATGGAAAACAGTGTGGAGATTCCTTAAAAAACTGGAAATAAGAACTGCCATATGACCCAGCAATACCACTTCTGGGCATACACACTGAGGAAACCAGATCTGAAAGAGACACATGCACCCCAATGTTCATCGCAGCACTGTTTATAATAGCCAGGACATGGAAGCAACCTAGATGCCCATCAGCAGATGAATGGATAAGGAAGCTGTGGTACATATACACCATGGAATTTTACTCAGCCGTCAAAAAGAATTCATTTGAACCAGTCCTAATGAGATGGATGAAACTGGAGCCCCTTATACAGAGTGAAGTAAGCCAGAAAGATAAAGAACATTACAGCATACTAACACATATATATGGAATTTAGAAAGATGGTAACGATAACCCTATATGCAAAACAGAAAAAGAGACACAGAAATACAGAACAGACTTTTGAACTCTGTGGGAGAAGGTGAGGGTGGGATGTTTCAAAAGAACAGCATGTATACTATCTATGGTGAAACAGATCACCAGCCCAGGTGGGATGCATGAGACAAGTGCTCCGGCCTGGTGCACTGGGAAGACCCAGAGGAATCGGGTGGAGAGGGAGATGGGAGGGGGGATCGGGATGGGGAATAAGTGTAAATCTATGGCTGATTCATATCAATGTATGACAAAACCCACTGAAATGTTGTGAAGTAATTAGCCTCCAACTAATAAAAAAATTAAAAAAAAAAAAAAAGATGGTCTCATAAGATCATCTTAATAAAAATCATACGACCTGTTTTTACTTTATTGTCATTGTTTGTGCTCAGCCTCATCCAGCTCTTTGCGACCCCATGGACTGTAGTCTGCCAGGCTCCTCAGTTCATGAAATTTTCCAGGCAAGAATTTGGAACAGATTGTCATTTCCTATTCCAGGGGATCTTCTCAATTCAGAGATCTTCTCACCGCAGAGACTGAACCTAAGTCTCCTGTGTCTCCCGCATTGGCAGGTGGATTCTTTATCACTGTGCCACCTGGGAAGCCCACTGCACAGTGGTAAAGAATCCACCTGCCAATGCAGGAGATGCAGGTTTGATCCCTCGGATGGAAAGATCCCCTGGAGAAGGGAATGGCAACCTGCTGCAGTATTCTTGCCTGAAAAATTCCACGAACAGAGGAACCTGATAGGCTACTGTCCATGCGGTTGAAGAGTCAGATGTGACTGAGCAATCATACATTGGCCTATTTTAAATTTAGCTTCATCAATATTATATTACTATGTATGTATTGGATTGGCCAAAATGTTCATTTGATGTTTTCCTTAAGATATTACGGAAAAACCTGAATGAGCTTTTTGGCCAACCCAATATTAGTACATTAGCATAGAGAAAACTATGTAAATAAATATATATGTACATTGGGCAATGCATGCTGAAAAATTTTTACTGACAGGGACTGTGACAATAAACATTTGAGGACTACTGTTCTAGATTATATTCTTTATGAGAGCAGAGAGCCTCTGCATCTTGTTCAGCCCTTTGCTGTGAGTGACAGTGTCTGGCACATTTGGGCACAATAAATATTCGAGAAAAGAATAAATAAATGAACAAGCAAACTAACAAATGGTGTATCTACCTTTCCTTCAGCATTTCTATGTAAAAACTGCTACCTCTAATAAACCATTAACAAGTGGCATATAGTTTTTAAAAGACTTATATGGAGATAGATATCTTTTCCTTATTTTCGAGTCTAATTGTGGGTCTATGCAGCACCATATTAGAGGAGAAATCTTCTGGAGGGAACAGAGATTTGTTCTCCATCAAATCATACATTTTGGGCTACTGTGCATATTGCTTAATTGCTTGGCTTTGAAAATAGCCTATCATGGACCTAACACTTGAAGGAACTCAAAGAAATGTGATGGTAGACCATCACATCCTTTCTAGGCAGGATGATACAGACAAACTGGTTTGCACTCTAAGCAATCTCTACATCCTCCCCCAGGAATCTACTTAAATGCTGGCATTCAGGTGTGCATTTAAAGATAATGGTTACTTGACCAAGGAAAAATATGGTAAGGATAAGCACCTTAGGCTTGTTGAATGAGCAATGCTTAACAGGGTCGTTTTTTTTTTTTTTTCTTCTTTGTTTCAGTAGAGAGGAGGAGGTAGGTTTTGTGAATTCATGGAAAGCTTGGAAGTGTAGCAATATAGTCCAAAAGAAATAATATGCAAAAAATTCAGAACAAACAACCCTGGTGTCTAACGCTGATGTTTTCTTTACATCAGTACTTCTCTGACTGAGATGTGAATGTGTTACCCTTTGGGCTTTGTTAAAATTCAGATTCTGACTTGGCATTACTGGGGTGGGACTGAGATTCTGCATTTCTAACAGGTTTCCACTTGATGCTGGTGTGTTTATACACAGATCATCTTTGAATAGCAAGATTCTGCATTATAGCTGGTACACATGTGATAGGTTAAAGTCAACCTTGCTGAGTAGGTTGGTGTAGCTTGCTTAGGATAATCAGAACAATTATTTTTTTTTTTTGCTGTTTAGTGAAAATTTTTGAAAATTGTCACCACTGCTTTTCAGCTGGGCTATCACAATAATCCCAGACTTTGGTTAGTATCTCTTCCCTGCTCCGAGCTTCCTCCAATGCCATCAGTCCTTTCTGTCTAAAACACAGTATCATCCTACAACTCCCAGCTATAAAGGCCCACAGTGGACAGCAAGGAGATCAAACCAGTCCATCCTAAAGGTAATCAACTCTGAATATTCTGAATATGCTGAAGCTGAAGCTCCAATACTTTGGCCACATGATGAGAAGAGTCAACTCACTGGAAAGACCTTGATGCTGTGAAAGATTGAGGGCGGGAGGAGAAGGGGGTGACGGAGGACAAGGGGGTTGGATGGCACCACCGACTCAACGGACATGAGTTTGAACAAGCTCCGGGAGATAAAGAAAGACTGGGACGCCTGGCGTGCTATAGTCCATGGGATTGCAGAGTCAGACATGATAGTGCCTGAACAACAGTGGTGCTCCATTCATCCAATAGGATGAATTACAGCTTTTGAGCACAGCATATTAGAGCCTAAACTCTGCCACTTACCTTTCACCCACATCTCCTGCCTGCCTCTACCTATCCCATGGCCACACCCCTCCCCATCCATGTATGTTTTATTCCATCCACCCCACATACAGCATGCATGCTCTTTTGCTTCCATGAAATTTCATTTCCAAATCTGTTCTGGTTCTTTAAACAATTGCTTATTTATAAATTTACCTCATTATGTTGAAAAAAGTTATAAACAATTATATTTATAAACTTCTTACAAGGGAATGGTGGGGTATTAAATTGTGTGTTTGTGTGTGCTTGTGTGTGTGACACCTGACATTGTAAATTACATAATGAACACACAATAAATGCTTGTTGAATGGATACACTAGATCCCTGATACAACCACAGTTGTGTTGGGTTAGGATGTGAGATGGATAAATTGTTATAAAACTTGAAAGAAAGTAAATTAATTAGGCTGAGATAATTGCCTGGATTTTACAATAAATTGCTCAAGATAATAATTTTACGATTAAAGAAATCATGAAAATTGCAAACACTACAGAGCAGTGTATTTAGCTGGTCTTGGCCAATGAATGGCATATTGAGAGTCGTAGAGAAAGATGGCTCTAGCTCCAGATTGTGTCTCATCCTGTGTCACGTTCTGGAGATTTTTCTCCCTTCCAGCCAACTTTATTTCACTCAGAAGAGTTATAGTCTGGGTGACTTATGACCAACAATGATAGCTGGCCCATTTGTCTTTCTCCCCTCTAACTCTCTGGTTTATAATTTCTATCTGTGGGACTGTTGTTCATTTCAAAGAGATCTCTGTGGAAGAACTTTCAAGGGTGGTGCTTTAAAAAATCTTGACCCATTCATAACAACAATAAAACACCAGACTTTGGTTTTGCAAGCAAGATAGCAGAGACTTTGCCTTTGGGAAAACAACAGAAATGGCCACAATCAAAGGGGTCAGCTTGTTTTGTTAGAACAGCAGTGTTGGTTAAGAAAAGAAAACAACTAGTGACCAGGCAACCGTATTGTTAATTAAAATGTAGATTAATATTGAATATGGTTTTTAAGATGCACTTAAGTAGGTATTAACTAAATAGCTTTATCTTTGATTTTGTTATCACAAAACTGTATGTGCATACAGTTATATTTTCACACCCACAAATGTACATATACAAACATGTAAACTATCTTTAATTTCCTGGAATGGAATTCTCTAGCGTTTCTACTGCTGGAAATTCAGAAGACACCCTTTTTCTTCTTTTTTTTCTCTTTTCTGTTCCCACAAGTTTCCCTTTTTGTGTTTCTACCACCATCACCCACTTACCCTTGCCCACTCTTTTCTCCCCTTCTATGTATCACATATTTCCCACT